>NC_092160.1:31444718-31507218 GCF_045791955.1 Oncorhynchus clarkii lewisi | reverse complement strand
GATTGGTGACGATGACATTAACATGTGTTGGGGTTGACATCCAAACAAACATTATACTCCCATTTTTACCTCATCTTAGTGTGACATACACATAAACAACAGCCTAAATGTAGGATCATTTTGCTGGGGGGCAATGAGGAGACCTGGCATCTTTCCCCCACGGCCCTTTCCCCAACGTTTCCATGGCAATTCCATTATTTTGGTCGAGATCGGTTGACCTCTTTACCGCATCTATGATGCAGACATTTTACATTCTACAGAACACAGGTCCAGACATTCTACAGAACACAGGTCCAGACATTCTCCATTCTACAGATAATGGTTCCAAACATTCTACATTCTACAGAACACAGGTCCAGACATTTTACATTCTACAGAACACAGGTCCAGACATTCTACAGAACACAGGTCCAGACATTCTCCATTCTACAGATAATGGTTCCAGACATTCTACATTCTACAGAACACAGGTCCAGACATTCTACAGAACACAGGTCCAGACATTCTACAGAACACAGGTCCAGACATTCTACATTCTACAGAACACAGGTCCAGACATTCTACAGAACACAGGTCCAGACATTCTACAGAACACAGGTCCAGACATTCTACAGAACACAGATCCAGACATTCTACAGAACACAGATCCAGACATTCTCCATTCTACAGAAAATGGTTCCAGACATTCAACATTCTACAGAACACTGGTCCAGACATTCTACAGAACACAGGTCCAGACATTCTACAGAACACAGGTCCAGACATTCTACAGAACACAAGTCCAGACATTCTACAGAACACAGGTCCAGACATTCTACAGAACACAGGTCCAGACATTCTACAGAACACAGATCCAGACATTCGACAGAACACAGATCCAGACATTCTCCATTCTACAGATAATGGTTCCAGACATTCTCCATTCTACAGATAATGGTTCCAGACATTCAACATTCTAAAGAACACTGGTCCAGACATTCTACATTCTACAGAACACTGGTCCAGACATTCTACATTCTACAGATAATGCTTCCGGACATTCGACATTCTACGGAACACTGGTCCAGATATTCTATAGAACACTGGTCCAAATATTCTACATTCTACAGAACACTGGTCCAGACATTCTGCATTCTACAGACAATGGTTCAGATATCCTACATTCTACAGAACACTGGTCCAGATATTCTACATTCTACAGAACACTGGTCCAGACATTCTCCATTCCACAGAACACTGGTCCAGACATTCTCCATTCTACAGATAATGGTTCCAGACATTCTACATTCCACAGAACACCAGTCCATATATTACACATTCTACAGACAATGGTTCAGATATTCTACAGAACACCGGTTCAGACATTCTACATTCTACAGACAATGGTTCAGATATTCTACATTCTACAGAACACTGGTTCAGACATTCTACATTCTACAGACTATGGTTCAGATATTCTAAATTCTACAGATAATGGTTCAGATATTCTACATTCTACAGAACTCTGGTCCATATCTTCTACATTCTACAGAACACTGGTTCAGATATTCTACATTCTACAGACAATGGTTCAGATATTCTACATTCTACAGACAAAGGTTCAGATATTCTACATTATACAGACAATGGTTCAGACATTCTACATTCTACAGAACACTGGTCCAGACATTCTACATTCTACAGAACACTGGTTCAGATATTCTACAGAACACTGGTTCAGACATTCTACATTCTACAGAACACTGGTCCAGACATTCTACATTCTACAGAACACTGGTTCAGATATTCTACAGAACACTGGTCCAGACATTCTACATTCTACAGAACACTGGTTCAGATATTCTACAGAACACTGGTCCAGACATTCTACATTCTACAGAACACTGGTTCAGATATTCTACAGAACACTGGTCCAGACATTCTACATTCTACAGAACACTGGTTCAGATATTCTACAGAACACTGGTCCAGACATTCTACATTCTACAGAACAATGATCCAGTTGTTCTATAGATAATGGTCCAGACATTCTATGCCATGTTCTAACTTTCTACACCTCCACAATCCTACATAGTCCTCACATTCTAACAGGAAACCGTGTCAAACCAGATCTATGGGCCATGCTTGGCCCTACAAGTGATATTCACACTCATGGAGAAAAAATTACCTTCAGGTATTTGCAACGTTCTTCACGGTCTACATTGTTAGGACCCACAGCCTGTAGGTCACCAGACCAAGATCCTTATTCTAAAATGCACTATCTTCCTCTTGGCTGGTCTGATCTGGTCTTCGCTGACCTGGCTTGACCCGTTATCCCTACCCCGCTGTGACCTTCACCAGCGCATGGAAATGAATACCCCATACACCACCCTGAGAGCAGAGCACAGTCCTCCGTGCCGGTCCGTCCCACTGCGGTCTATGTACTGTAGTTAAAAAGCTGTCGTGTGCTGGAGAGTCTTGAATTGCCTGAGCCTTGTGAAAGGTCACTAGTCTGGCTGAAGCTGCTGTAACTCCCTTGCATCTCTGTCTCCACCGCGTCATTCCCACTGGTTGAATCCATGTTGATTTCACATCATTTCATTGACATTACGTTGAATCAATGTGGGAATAGACATTAAATTGACGTCTGTACCGTGGGTTTGCTTTCTCTCTCTTTCTCTTTCTCTCCATCTGCTCACCATCCATTCTTTGTCTTTACGTATGATGTCATTCTAATGTATAAATGATGTCATTTGAATGTATGTATGATGCAATTCTAATGTATGTATGATGTCATTCTAATGTATGCATGGGAATTCAACAACATAATGACCATGGCATATATCCCCATTCTGCAACGAAACAACACTGTTGGACAGTGGCAGTGGTTTTATCCACCCTACTATTTACAGTGCATTGGCTGACACAATACATTGCTTCATTCTAATTACTTTTGAAATGTGGATATTGGAAGCCAGCAACTGTCTGACAATGACCTTCTTCTTTAACTAGTGTCAGTTATGAGCTAGTGGTGCAATGCCATGACGACGCTAAGCAAGCTCAGCTCAGACAGATGAATGGTATAGTCCTGAGGGCGAGAGAGAACTAGAGAGAGAGAGAGGAAGACATACGAGCAAGAGAAAGAGAGAGAGAGCGATAAAGAGAATGTAAAAAAAACAAGGGAAAGAGAGAATTAAAAAGAGAGGGTGTACTGTAGATGAGGGTGGTAATGAATCAGCTGTGGGTATAGAGCCTGTACTGTAGATGAGGGTGGTAATGGATCAGCTGTGGGTATAGAGCCTGTACTGTAGATGAGGGTGGTAATGGATCAGCTGTGGGTATAGAGCCTCCTACTGTAGATGTAGGTGGTAATGGATTAGCTGTGGGTATAGAGCCCGTACTGTAGATGTGGGTGGTAATGGATCAGCTGTGGATATAGAGACTGTACTGTAGATGAGGGTGGTAATGGATCAGCTGTGGGTATAGAGCCTGTACTGTAGATGAGGGTAGTAATGGATCTGCTGTGGGTATAGAGCCTGTACTGTAGATGTGGGTGGTAATGGATCAGCTGTGGATATAGAGCCTGTACTGTAGATGTGGGTAGTAATGGATCAGCTGTGGGTATAGAGCCTTTTACTGTAGATGTGGGTAGTAATGGATCAGCTGTGGATATAGAGCCTGTACTGTAGATGTGGGTAGTAATGGATCAGCTGTGAGTATAGTGGCTTGCCAAACAGATGTTCAGCCCCATCTCTCCACAGGTCAATGCACCGTTGCTAGGCAGGAATTACATGATACAAGGTTAAGAAGTTCTGTTCTTGCACGTAATAACCTGACTCCTCTACCCAACATTTCCAGCTGTAAACCCACTGGGCAGAGACATGGGCAGAGACATAATTTCAACGTCTAGCTTTGATTTACATTTACAGTTGTGAACTGATGTGAATTCAATGTGAAAACAACAATACATTTCACGATGTCATTGGATTTAGCTTAAACGTTGGGTGAAGAAAACGTTTTGAAAATCCAATCACTTTTCCACATTGATTCATCATCACATTTTTACTTTTGTTGAAATGAGATGGAAGCATCTTTGATTCAACCAGTTTTTGCCCAGTGGGAAGGCTATTATTTATATTGGGCACTAGAGACTTTTAACAGTGTCCAGAGACTCCTGGCCAGGGACAGAGACAGGGAGCTGTAAATATTTACCTGAACCATGGACTGATGTCTTGACCTGAACCATACCTGAACCATTCCTGACTGATGTCTTGAGATGTTGCTTCAATATATCCACATAATTTTCCTCCCTCATGATGCCATCTATTTTGTGAAGCGCACCAGTCCCTCCTGCAGCAAAACACCCCCACAACATGATGTTGACACCCCTGTACTTCACGGTTGGGATGGAGTTCTTCAGCTTGCAAGCAACCCCCTTTTTCTTCCAAACATAACAATGGTCATTATGACCAAACAGTTCTATTTTTGTTTCATCAGACCAGAGGACATTTCTCCAAAAAGTACGATCTTTGTCCCTATGTGCAGTTGCAAACCATAGTCTGGTTTTTTTTATGCCGGTTTTGGAGCAGTGGCTTCTTCCTTGCTGAACGGCCTTTGAGGTTATGTCGACATAGGACTCGTTTTACTGTGGATATAGATACTTTTGTACCTGTTTCCTCCAGCCTCTTCACAAGGTCCTTTACTGTTCTTCTGGGATTGATTTGCACTTTTCGCACCAAAGTACGTTCCTCTTCCTGAGCGATATGATAGCTAACGTGGTCCCATGGTGTTTATACTTGCATACTATTGTTTGTACAGATGAACGTGGTACCTTCAGGCGTTTGGAAATGGCTCCCAAGGATGAACCAGACTTGTGGAGGACTACAATCTTTTTTCTGAGGTCTTGGCTGATTTCTTTTGATTGTCCAATGATTTCAAGCAAAGAGACACTGGAATTTTCCAAGCTGTTTAAAGGCACAGTCAGCTTAGTGTATGTAAACTTCTGACCCACTAGAATTGTGATACAGGGAAATATAAGTGAAATGATCTGTCTGTAAACAATTGTTGGAAAAATTACTTGTGTCATGCACAAAGTAGATTTTCCAAACCGACTTGCCAAAACTATAGTTTGTTAACAAGAAATTTGGGGAGTCATTGAAAAACAAGTTTTAATGACTCCAACAGAGGTGTATGTAAACTTCTGACTTCAACTGTAATTTAAACATTTGTGTTGTAGGTTGGAAAAAGTATGTGATCCCCTAGGCTAATGACTTTCCAAAAGCTAATTGGAGTCAGTAGTCAGCTAACCTGGAGTCCAATCAATGAGACCAGATTGGAGATGTTGGTTAGAGCTGCCCTGCAACATAAAAAACACTCACAAAATTTGAGTTTGCTATTCACAAGAAGCATTGCCTGATGTGAACCATGCCTCAAACAAAAGAGATCTCAGAAGACCTAAGATGAAGAATGTTTTACTTATATAAAGCAGGAAAGGGTTACAAAAGTATATCTAAAAGCCTTGATGTTCATCAGTCCACGGTAAGAAAAATGTCTATATATTGAGAAAGTTCAGCACTGTTGCTACTCTCCCTAGGAGTGGCCGTCCTGCAAAGATGACTGCAAGAGCACAGCACAGAATGCTCCATGAGGTTAAGAAGAATCCTAGAGTGTCAGCTAAAGACTTACAGAAATCTCTGTAAGATGCTAGCATCTTTGTTGACGAGTCTATGATACGTGAAACACTAAACAAGAATGGTGTTCATGGGACGACACCACGGAAGAAGCCACTGCTGTCCATAAAAAACATTGTGGCAAGTCTGAAGTTTTCAAAAGAGTACCTGAATGTTTCACAATGCTACTGGCATAGTATTATGTGAACAGATTAAACTAAAGTTGAGTTGTTTGGAAGGAACACAACACTGGCTTCAATAGAAGAAAATATGCCTTCTGGAGTGGCCCAGTCAGAGTCCTGACCTCACCCAATTGAGATGCTGTGGCATGACATCGAGAGTGGTTCACACCAGACATCCCAAGAATATTGCTGAACTGAAACAGTTTTGTAAAGAGCAATGGTCCAAAATTCCTGACCGTTGTGCAGGTCTGATCCGCAACTACAGAAAACATTTGGTTGAGGTTATTGCTGCCAAAGGAGGGTCAACCAGTTATTAAATCCAAGGGGTCAGATATTTTTCCCACCCTGCACTGTGAATGTTTACACTGTGTGTTTAAATAAAGACATAAAACTGAATAAATGTTTGTGTGTTTTTAGATTAAGCAGACTGTGTTTGTTTATTGTTGTGACTTAGATGAAGATCAGATCAAATTTTATGACCAATTTATGCAGAAATAAATTTGAATATGGACTCTGGTCAACAGTAGTACACTATATAGGGAAATGGACTCTGGTCAACAGTAGTACACTATATAGGGGCTCTGGTCAACAGTAGTACACTATATAGGGAAATGGACTCTGGTCAACAGTAGTACACTATATAGGGGCTCTGGTCAACAGTAGTACACTATATAGGGAAATGGACTCTGGTCAACAGTAGTACACTATATAGGGGCTCTGGTCAACAGTAGTACACTATATAGGGACTCTGGTCAACAGTAGTACACTATATAGGGGCTCTGGTCAACAGTAGTACACTATATAGGGACTCTGGTCAACAGTAGTACACTATATGGGGACTCTGGTCAACAGTAGTACACTATATAGGGAATATGGTGCCGTTTGGGACGCAGCCTTTACCCAGGCAGCAAGCAGCATGCTTATTGGTTTAAGTGTGACTTGGTGAGGGTAAATTACATATACACAGGAGATAGACACAGAAAGTTAATACCCAATTACCCTGGGGGTGGATGAAGTCAGATGCTGCTTGTTAGTCTAGCACCAAGGACATCCTCTGTGGGGCTCGGCAGTAATGAAATTGCGCGCGGCAAAATCATCTTGAACTGATGAAACAGCAAAAGAAATGCACTATCTACTGCTGCCTTCTGATCGGTGGTTTATATGCAGTCAAGTAATGAAGACATGTTTTGCAGCTGCACTTGACAGGTTGTGTGTGTGTGTGTGTGTGTGTGTGTGTGTGTGTGTGTGTGTGTGTGTGTGTGTGTGTGTGTGTGTGCGTGCGTGCGTGCGTGCGTGCGTGTGTGTGCGCGCGCACGTGCGTGCGTGCGTGCGTGCGTGCGTGTGTGTGTGTGTGTGTGTGTGTGTGAAGGAGAACAGTAGAGAGAGGGAGCAGAAGAGAGAAGATGGAGAGAGAGTACATTTAGTCCAGGAGCAAATCTGCAGTTGTGTGGGTGAACTGAGGATGATATGAGAAAAGAGAGAGATGGCAGAAGAGACACTTCACAGAGATACTGCCAGAGACACATCACAGAGATACTGCCAGAGACACATCACAGAGATACTACCAGAGACACATCACAGAGATACTGCCAGAGACACATCACAGAGATACTGCCAGAGACACATCACAGAGATACTGCCAGAGACACATCACAGAGATACTGCCAGAGACACATCACAGAGATACTGCCAGAGACACATCACAGAGATACTGCCAGAGACACATCACAGAGATACTGCCAGAGACACATCACAGAGATACTGCCAGAGAGAAAAAGTGTTTGAAAACAGAGGAACTAAAGTGTTGAGCATAGACTAAAACCAAACAGAACGGGGCAGCAAGGTAATAGGAGGAGGGAAAAAAATATTGAGAGTCTCTCTCTCACTCAGCTAGCTGTAGGTACAATAGGGATTCCGTCTAGCACCTCTGCTCCCTGAGCGGCCATTTTGTAGGTTCTGAATGAGGCTGTTCCAGTTGATTACATAATGAGGCATCCGGGTGGAGCTGATGCTAGAGCTTTACTGCACTAGACCTGCTTAGCTTTAACCTGCAGCCTCTAGCTACTAGCGCTTAGGGTTTAGATGTGAGTATACACGTCCAGAGTCCACAGGAGGCTGCTGAGGGGAGGATGGCTCATAATAACGGAGCAAATGGAATGGTATCAAACACATAGAAACCATCTGTGTGATGCATTTGATAACCATTCCACCTATTCCGCTCTAGCCATTACCACGAGCCCTTTCTCCCCAATTAAGGTGCCACCAACCTCCTGTGCCAGAGACCAAAACCATCCTTTGCTCATCTCATGCACTTCTTGGAGAACTTGATGACAAAAAATTATCTGGCCGAAATTCCACTTAGTTTACCATAAATTAATTATATTTAGCATACCATCAATTCCACTTAGAATACCATAAATTCCACTTAGCATACAATAAATTCCACCTAGCATACCATCAATTTCACCTAGCATACCATCAATTCCACTTAGCATACAATCAATTCCACCTAGCGTACCATCAATTTTACCTAGCATACCATCAATTCCACTTAGCATACAATCACTTTCACTTAGCATACTATCAATTCCACTTAGCATATCATCAATCCCACTTAGCATACCATCACTTCCACTTAGCATACCATCAATTCCACTTAGCATACCATCACTTCCACTTAGCATACTATCAATTCCACTTAGCATACTATCAATTCCACTTAGCATACCATCAATTCCACTTAGCATACCATCACTTCCACTTAGCATACTATCAATTCCACTTAGCATACCATCAATTCCACTTAGCATACCATCACTTCCACTTAGCATACTATCAATTCCACTTAGGTATACCATCACTTCCACTTAGCATACCATCAATTACATACCATAAATGCCCTATGCCTATGTATGAGGTTCAGTATTGTCAGGAAGTGTCTAGGGGTCTGATTGGTCCAAAAGACACGAAGAGACTGTTAACCTTAGCTAACAGTTTGCATAGCCCTCATTTACACTAAATGCATGTGCACCACAGTTAGTCTTTTAGCATGCAGGCCAGAAAGCGTTGTAGCATGAAGTATGTAGCCTCATAGCTCGTATCCCAGTGTTGGGGACTGAGACAGAGAATGAGTCTGACAGGAACAGACCCAGCCTGTCTTTTGGCTGTCACCTCTCAGTGAAGCTCACCAATCTAACACACACACACACACACACACACACACACACACACACACACACACACACACACACACACACACACACACACACACACACACACACACACACACACACACACACACACACACAAACACACAAACACCTCTCCCGACAGAGGAACAAGGACAGAGAGACACTCAGAGTCCACACCTCCCTCCTCCCTCCCTCCCTCCCTCCTCCTCCTCTCCTCCCTCTCCTCCTCCTTCTCCTTCTCCTCCCTCCCCCCCACCTCCTCCTCACCACCCTTCCCACTTCCTCCACCCCATCACCCCCCAGTGTGACTCATAGATGCCACCATCCAATCCTTCCTCCCTCACCCTCCTCTCATCCCTTCCTCACCTCCCTCTATTCCTCCCTCCCTCATCTCCTCCCCTCCCTCCCTCATCTCCTCCCCTCCCTCCCTCATCTCCTCCCCTCCCTCCCTCATCTCCTCCCCTCCATCCACTTCCCTATCTTACCTTCCTGTTTTGACTACCAAAAAGGTGTTTTCCATCCTTCTGCAAACTGCATCAGCCCTAACCAGGACAGAGCTACAGCCCTAACCAGGACAGAGCTACAGCCCTAACCAGGACAGAGCTACAGCCCTAACCAGGACAGAGCTACAGCCCTAACCAGGACAGAGCTACAGCCCTAACCAGGACAGAGCTACAGCCCTAACCAGGACAGAGCTACAGCCCTAACCAGGACAGAGCTACAGCCCTACCCAGGACAGAGCTACAGCCCTAACCAGGACAGAGCTACAGCCCTAACCAGGACAGAGCTACAGCCCTAACCAAGACAGAGCTACAGCCCTAACCAGGACAGAGCTACAGCCCTAACCAAGACAGAGCTACAGCCATAATAAAGACAGAGCTACAGCCCTAACCAGGACAGAGCTACAGCCTTAACCAGGACAGAGCTACAGCCCTAACCAGGACAGAGCTACAGCCATAACCAAGACAGAGCTACAGCCCTAACCAGGACAGAGCTACAGCCTTAACCAGGACAGAGCTACAGCCCTAACCAGGACAGAGCTACAGCCCTAACCAGGACAGAGCTACAGCCTTAACCAGGACAGAGCTACAGCCCTAACCAGGACAGAGCTACAGACCTAACCAGGACAGAGCTATAGCCCTAACCAAGACAGGGCTACAGCCCTAACCAAGACAGAGCTACAGCCCTAACCAGGACAGAGCTACAGCATTAACCAAGACAGAGCTACAGCCCTAACCAAGACAGAGCTACAGCCATAACCAAGACAGAGCTACAGCCCTAACAAAGACAGGGCTACAGCCATAACCAAGACAGAGCTACAGCCATAACCAAGACAGGGCTACAGCCATAACCAAGACAGAGCTACAGCCCTAACCAAGACAGAGCTACAGCCATAACCAAGACAGAGCTACAGCCCTAACCAAGACAGAGCTACAGCCATAACCAAGACAGAGCTACAGCCATAACCAAGACAGAGCTACAGCCATAACCAAGACAGAGCTACAGCCCTAACCAAGACAGGGCTACAGCCCTAACCAAGACAGAGCTACAGCCATAACCAAGACAGAGCTACAGCCATAACCAAGACAGAGCTACAGCCCTAACCAAGACAGAGCTACAGCCTTAAGCAAGACAGAGCTACAGCCATAACCAAGACAGAGCTACAGCCCTAACCAAGACAGAGCTACAGGCCTAACCAAGACAGAGCTACAGCCATAACCAAGACAGAGCTACAGCCATAACCAAGACAGAGCTACAGCCATAACCAAGACAGAGCTACAGCCCTAACCAAGACAGAGCTACAGCATTAACCAAGACAGAGCTACAGCCATAACCAAGACAGAGCTACAGCCATACTGAAGACAGGGCTACAGCCATAACCAAGACAGAGCTACAGCCATAACCAAGACAGGGCTACAGCCATAACCAAGACAGAGCTACAGCCATAACGAAGACAGGGCTACAGCCATAACCAAGACAGAGCTACAGCCATAACCAAGACAGGGCTACAGCCATAACCAAGACAGGGCTACAGCCATAACCAAGACAGGGCTACAGCCATAACCAAGACAGGGCTACAGCCATAACTTAGACAGAGCTACAGCCATAAGCAATACAGGGTAGAGCCATAACAAAGACAGAGCTACAGCCATAAGCAAGACAGTGATACAGCCATAACCAAGACAGAGCTACAGCCATAACCAAGACAGGGTTACAGCCATAACCAAGACAGGGTTACAGCCATAACCAAGACAGAGCTACAGCCCTAACCAAGACAGAGCTCCAGCCATAACCAAGACAGAGCTACAGCCATAACCAAGACAGAGCTACAGCCCTAACCAAGACAGAGCTACAGCCCTAACCAAGACAGAGCTATTGCCCTAACCAAGACAGAGCTACAGCCATAACCAAGACAGAGCTACAGCCATAACCAAGACAGAGCTACAGCCCTAACCAAGACAGAGCTACAGCCTTAACCAAGACAGAGCTACAGCCATAACCAAGACAGAGCTATAGCCCTAACCAAGACAGACCGACAGCCCTAACCAAGACAGAGCTACAGCCATAACCAAGACAGAGCTACAGCCCTAACCAAGACAGAGCTACAGCCCTAACCAAGACAGAGCTACAGCCCTAACCAAGACAGAGCTACAGCCATAACCAAGACAGAGCTACAGCCATAACCAAGACAGAGCTACAGCCCTAACCAAGACAGAGCTACAGCCCTAACCAAGACAGAGCTACAGCCATAACCAAGACAGAGCTACAGCCATACTGAAGACAGGGTTACAGCCATAACCAAGACAGGGTTACAGCCATAACCAAGACAGAGCTACAGCCCTAACCAAGACAGAGCTACAGCCATAACCAAGACAGAGCTACAGCCATAACCAAGACAGAGCTACAGCCATAACCAAGACAGGGCTACAGCCATAACCAAGACAGGGCTACAGCCATAACCAAGACAGAGCTACAGCCATAAGCAAGACAGGGCTACAGCCATAACCAAGACAGAGCTACAGCCATAAGCAAGACAGGGCTACAGCAATAACCAAGACAGGGCTACAGCTATAACCAAGACAGGGCTACAGCCATAACCAAGACAGAGCTACAGACATAACCAAGACAGGGATACAGCCATAACCAAGACAGGGCTACAGCCATAACCAAGACAGGGATACAGCCATAACCAAGACAGGGCTAAAGCCATAACCAAGACAGGGTTACAGCCTTAACCAAGACAGGGTTACAGCCATAACCAAGACAGGGTTACAGCCATAACCAAGACAGGGATACTGCCATAACCAAGACCGGGTTACAGCCATAACCAAGACAGGGTTACAGCCATAACCAAGACAGGGCTACAGCCATAACCAAGACAGGGTTACAGCCATAACGAAGACAGGGCTACAGCCATAACGAAGACAGAGCTACAGCCATAACCAAGACAGGGTTACAGCCATAACCAAGACAGGGCTACAGCCATAACCAAGACAGAGCTACAGCCATAACCAAGACAGGGTTACAGCCATAACCAAGACAGGGCTACAGCCATAACCAAGACAGGGTTACAGCCATAACCAAGACAGGGCTACAGCCATAACGAAGACAGAGCTACAGCCATAACCAAGACAGGGTTACAGATATAACCAAGACAGAGCTACAGATATAACCAAGACAGGGCTACAGCCATAACGAAGACAGGGCTACAGCCATAATGAAGACAGGGTTACAGCCATAACCAAGACAGAGCTACAGCCATAACCAAGACAGGGCTACAGCCATAACCAAGACAGAGCTACAGCCATAACGAAGACAGGGCTACAGCCATAACGAAGACAGAGCTACAGCCATAACGAAGACAGGGCTACAGCCATAACGAAGACAGGGCTACAGCCATAACGAAGACAGGGCTACAGCCATAACGAAGACAGGGCTACAGCCATAACCAAGACAGGGTTACAGCCATAACCAAGACAGGGTTACAACCATAACGAAGACAGGGCTACAGCCATAACGAAGACAGGGCTACAGCCATAACCAAGACAGGGCTACAGCCATAACCAAGACAGGGCTACAGCCATAACGAAGACAGGGCTACAGCCATAACGAAGACAGGGATACAGCCATAACGAAGACAGGGCTACAGCCATAACCAAGACAGGGCTACAGCCATAACCAAGACAGGGCTACAGCCATAACGAAGACAGGGCTACAGCCATAACGAAGACAGGGATACAGCCATAACCAAGACAGGGATACAGCCATAACCAAGACAGGGATACAGCCATAACGAAGACAGGGCTACAGCCATAACGAAGACAGGGCTACAGCCATAACCAAGACAGAGCTACAGCCATAACCAAGACAGGGCTACAGCCATAACCAAGACAGAGCTACAGCCATAACCAAGACAGAGCTACAGCCATAACGAAGACAGGGTTACAGCCATAACCAAGACAGGGCTACAGCCATAACCAAGACAGAGCTACAGCCATAACCAAGACAGAGCTACAGCCATAACGAAGACAGGGCTACAGCCATAACCAATACTTATTTTGTTGGAAGGAGACCAAGGTGCAGCGTTTTAGGCGTAAATTTTTCTTTATTTTTCAAATGACACCAAAAAATAACAAAACCCGAAACGAACGTAAAGCTCTGTAGCGCTAAACAACAACTATACAAAGACATAGTCAAGATCCCACAAATCACAATGTGGAAATGGCTACCTAAATATGATCCCCAATCAGAGACAACAATAAACAGCTGCCTCTGATTGGGAACCATAATCAGGCCAACATAGGTATATAATTCCCCTAGATAACCCACCCTTAATCACACCCCGACCTAACCAACATAGAGAATAAACAGCTCTCTATGGTCAGGACATGACAGTACCCCCCCCAAAGGTGCGGACTCCGACCGCAAAACCTGACTCAATAGGGGAGGGTCCAGGTGGTCATCTACCGTCGGGGGCGGCTCCGGTGTGGGACGGAGTACCCACTCCGCTCGTGGATACGTCATCGGAGGAACCGGACCGTGGATCGTTGCAGGAGGCTTACTGGACTGTGGAGGCGCTCTGGAGGCCTGATGCGTGGGACCAGCACTGGTGGCACCAGGCTGATGACACACACCTCAGGGCGAGTGCGGGGAGGAGGCACAGGACGTACTGGACCGTAAAGGCGCACTGGCGACACAGTGCGTAGAGCCGATGCAGGATATACTGGACCGTGGAGATGCACTGGAGGTCTGGAGTGTAGAGCTGGCTGCTCACTTTCGCCCGGCAAGTGCGAGGAGCTGGCACCGAACGTACCGGGCTGTGGATGCGCACCGGAGACACATTGCATATCTCCACAAAGCATGGTGCCTGAAGGGTCACACGCTCCTCAAAGTGACTGTCTTGCTCCAGATTCCAAACTCTTTCATCCCTCTCCACTGCCAACCACTCCTCGCTCAAACGGTCCAGACTCCAACCCCTCCAAACTCTTTCGTCCCTCTCCACTGCCAACCACTCCTCGCTCAAACGGTCTAAGAATTCCTCCTCGGTCTCGGACTCACTCCTCAGCACCGATGCACACGTCATCTGGCCCCCCCAAAAAAAATTCCTGACCACGCTGCTTGGTCCGTTTCTGGTGGGATCTTCTGTTACGTTCGTCATAAGGAGTGGACCGTCGTTGGAAGGAGACCAAGGTGCAGCGTGGTAGGCGTACATGTTTCTTTATTTTTTTTTCAAATGACACCTAAATATGATCCCCAATCAGAGACAACGACAGCTATAACCTAAACAGAGCAACAGCTATAACCTAGACAGAGCTACAGCTATAACAGAGACAGAGCTACAGCTATAACAGAAACAGAGCTACAGCTATAACAGAGACAGAGCTACAGCCATAACCAAGACAGAGAGCAACACAGAGTGTCAGGGGGGAGGCTGTTTAACATTAATACGTGACGATTCAGGTTTTTGTGGTTATTGTGATTACTATAACCAAGACAGAGAGCAACACAGAGTGTCAGGGGGGAGGCAATAGGGAATGGGTATAATTCATGTTTGAATATGTTGTGAGTCATTCACTTTTGAGCAGGTGAGCGTTCAAACCAAAGCTGTATATATTTCTGCATTGGCTGAATTGTTCTTACGTAGAATTTGCTATTCTTTTCTCACAGACCGATGTGCTTTCATATGTACAGTACGTGTGAGAGGCCTTCTTAAAGCACAGAAAGCCTTACTCTCTATCAGTCTTTCACTTTAATAGGTTTAACAGAGCCGCACAAAACAGACTGGGGTTGAGCAGAGGGAATGATTTCTTGATTTATAACCTGCAGAGGACACAGAGGTCTTTTATACAATAATTACAAGGTAGGCCTTCATGTCAATTCACTGCCTATGTCTCCTGAACATTAATTCCATTAACTACATGGATGTACAGTCATATCAATACACTGTTTGTGTGTGTGTGTGTGTGTGTGTGTGTGTGTGTGTGTGTGTGTGTGTGTGTGTGTGTGTGTGTGTGTGTGTGTGTGTGTGTGTGTGTGTGTGTGTGTGTGTGTGTGTGTGAGTGTGTGTGTGTGTGTGTGTGTGTGTGTGTGTGTGTGTGTGTGTGTGTGTGTGTGTGTGTGAGAGAGATTACATGAGAACCTACTGCTACAGTCTGGAGGGAGAGATGGAGGGAGGGAGAACCTACTGCTACTGTCTCGAGGGAGGGAGGGAGGGAAGTAGGGAGGGGGGACCTACTGCTAATATCGGTCCTACTGATACTTTCTGGAGGAAGGGAGGATCTACTGCTACTGTCTGGAGGGAGGACCTACTGCTACTGTCTGGAGGGAGGACCTACTGATAATGTCTGGAGGGAGGACCTACTGATAATGTCTGGAGGGAGGGAGGACCTATTGATAATGTCTGGTGGGAGGGAGGACCCACTGCTACTGTCTGGAGGAAGGGAGGATCTACTGCTACTGTCTGGAGGGAGGACCCACTGCTACTGTCTGGAGGAAGGGAGGATCTACTGCTACTGTCTGGAGGGAGGGAGGATCTACTGCTACTGTCTGGAGGGAGGACCTACTGATACTGTCTGGAGGAAGGACCTACTGATACTGTCTGGAGGAAGGGAGAATCTACTGCTTCTGTCTGGAGGGAGGACGGACTTATACTGTCTGGAGGAAGGGAGGATCTACTGCTACTGTCTGGAGGGAGGACCTACTGATACTGTCTGGTGGGAGGACCTACTGCTACTGTCTGGAGGGAGGACCTACTGATACTGTCTGGAGGAAGGGAGGATCTACTGCTACAGTCTGGAGGGAGGACCTACTGATACTGTCTGGTGGGAGGACCTACTGCTACTGTCTGGAGGGAGGACCTACTACTCCTTCAGCACTGAAGGAGATACATGGCCTTTCTCTGTTCTCTCTTTCTCTCTCGCTCTTTCACTGTCTCTATCATCTATATATCTTTGTATCTTTCTCTCTCTCTCCATCTCTCACCCTCATTCCTTTTCTCTCTACCCTTTCTCCCTCTCTCTCTCTTCCTCCTTTCTCTCTCAAATCTCTCTATCTCTCTCACTACCCATTTCACAATGTCTTTCTCTCTATCTTTCTCTCCCCTCTCTCTTTCCCTCTCTCACCCTCAATGTTTTTCTCTTTCTCTCTCACTTCCTTCTTTCTTTCCCGCTCTCTCTACCTCCCCCTGTCTGCATCTCTCTCGTTCCCTCCATCTCGCCATATCTCTCTCTCTCTCTCCCTCTTTCTCTTCCCCCCCTCTCTCTATCAGTCTTAGGTGTGTGTGTGGAGAATACCAAGTGGGCTCCTCCACTGGGGTGTATAATTATCTGGCAGACTGACCCACCATGCTGCTCCCTGAGCCTATCCTAGCCCAGCCCTACACGTACACACACACACATATACACATGCAGGCATTCAGGTTCACACACTCACACGTATGTACACACAGATGAGGATGTGCACACACACACACATACACATAAACACACACACACCACACACACACACACACACACGCACACACACACACACACACACACACACACACACACACACACACACACACACACACACACACACACACACACACACACACACACACACACACACACACACACACACACACATATATATATATACACATGCAGGCATTCAGGTTCACACACTCACACGGATGTACACACAGATGAGGATGTGCACACACACACACATACACATAAACACACACACACCACACACACACGCACACACACACACACACACACACACACACACACAGACACACAGACATACACATAAACAGACACACACAGACACACACACACACACACACACACACACACACACACACACACACACACACACACACACACACACACACACACACACACACAGAGGTAATAAAGCCAGAGGCAGAGCCAAAGGAATGTTCCCCTCAACCTCAGCCTAATTCCTAATGCTGTACCCCTTTCCTTAACTCCACCCATTCCTCTACCACAGCTACATACACTGCTGTACCCTTTTCCCTAACTCCACCCATTCCTCTACCACAGCTAAATACACTGCTGTACCCCTTTCCCTAACTCCACCCATTCCTCTACCACAGCTAAATACACTGCTGTACCCCTTTCCCTAACTCCTTTCCCTAGCACCTACAACAATACAGTGTAGTACTGCACCTACAACAATACACTGTAGTACTGCACCTCCACCGATACAATGTCATACTGCACCTCCACCAATACACTATAGTACTGCACCTCCACCAATACACTGTAGTACTGCACCTCCACCAATACACTGTAGTACTGCACCTCCACCAATACACTGTAGTACTGCACCTCCACCAATACACTGTAGTACTGCACCTCCACCAATACACTCTAGTACTGCACCTCCACCAATACACTGTAGTACTGCACCTCCACCAATACACTGTAGTACTGCACCTCCACCAATACACTGTAGTACTGCACCTCCACCAATACACTCTAGTACTGCACCTCCACCAATACACTGTAGTACTGCACCTCCACCAATACACTCTAGTACTGCACCTCCACCAATACACTGTAGTACTGCACCTCCACCAATACACTGTAGTACTGCACCTCCACCAATACACTCTAGTACTGCACCTCCACCGATACACTCTAGTACTGCACCTCCACCAATACACTGTCAAACTGAACCTCCACCAGGGCTCATAAGGTAGGTAGCACACTATGTAGTGTATTACTGCTGACCAGGGCTCATAAGGTAGGTAGTACACTATGTAGTGTATTACTGTTGACCAGGGCTCATAAGGTAGGTTGTACACTATGTAGTGTATTACTGCTGACCAGGGCTCATAAGGTAGGTAGCACACTATGTAGTGTATTACTGTTGATCAGGGCTCATAAGGTAGGTAGCACACTATGTAGTATGTAGTGTATTACTGCTGACCAGGGCTCATAAGGTAGGTTGTACACTATGTAGTGTATTACTGCTGACCAGGGCTCATAAGGTAGGTAGCACACTATGTAGTGTATTACTATTGATCAGGGCTCATAAGGTAGGTAGCACACTATGTAGTGTATTCCTGTTGATCAGGGCTCATAAGGTAGGTTGTACACTATGTTGGGAATAGGCTACCACTTGGGACATTGACATATTCTACAGGACTCTCTGCTCCTGTGACAAACAAGTTCTCTCTCTCTCTCTTTCACTCCCCCCCCCCCCCCTCTCTCTCTCTCTCTCTTTCTCTCTCTCTCTGTCTCTCTCTCGCTCTGATCTCTCCTCTCCTCAACACTTTAATCAATTTAATGCACACAGCCTCTACAAAGGGAGAGAGCAGATATATACTCCTATCTGAATAGAGCTTGAATATCTTGAATAACAAACAAACAAATAAACAAATAAACAACAAACCAGGTACAAACCAGCAACTCCACAGAGACTACATACAGACAGTAGCCTGTGTGGACATATTTAACGAAGGAGAGTATAGAACATTGTAAATGTATATTAACAAATGAACAAAGTACCCATCCAAAACAATATCCCAATAATGAATCACATCTTGCATACGTTTGTAAGTGTTTGTGCCCAGGAGCAGGGTGTGGCTGGCCAAGAAACTGACGAACACCCACCCTATACAGCTGATGAATCAGGCTGCAGATCGGCAACGGTGCACTTTTTACACCTTTAATGAGACCCGATCAATAGTGAAAGAAGTGTGTGTGCATGCGCGCGTGTGTGTGTATGTGCGTGTGTGTGTGTGTGTGTCTGTGCGTGCACATGTGCATGTGCGTGAGTGCGTGCGTGTGTCTCCATCAGACACAAGAGAGTGATAGCAGGGTATGGGGAGAGACAGAACCACATGATAATGGAAGGTAATATAAAGATCATCAGATAAAGTGTATATAATGTATAGGGTGGTATGTATACTCTCTGGCAGATGGTTTAGTATTGTATAGGGTGGTATGTATCCTCTCTGGCAGATGGTTTAGTAATGTATAGGGTGGTATGTATCTTCTCTGGCAGATGGTTTAGTAATGTGTAGGGTGGTATGTATCCTCTAATCTAGATGGTTTAGTAATGTGTAGAGTGGTATGTATCCTCTCTGGCAGATGGTTTAGTAATGTGTAGGGTGGTATGTATCCTCTAATCTAGATGGTTTAGTAATGTGTAGGGTGGTATGTATCCTCTCATCTAGATGGTTTAGTAATGTGTAGGGTGGTATGTATCCTCTCTGGCAGACGGTTTAGTAATGTATAGGGAGGTATGTATCCTCTCTGACAGATGGTTTAGTAATGTATAGGGTGGTATGTATCCTCTCTGGCAGATGGTTTAGTAATGTGTAGGGTGGTATGTATCCTCTAATCTAGATGGTTTAGTAATGTGTAGGGTGGTATGTATCCTCTAATCTAGATGGTTTAGTAATGTGTAGGGTGGTATGTATCCTCTAATCTAGATGGTTTAGTAATGTGTAGGGTGGTATGTATCCTCTCTGGCAGATGGTTTAGTAATGTGTAGGGTGGTATGTATCCTCTAATCTAGATGGTTTAGTAATGTGTAGGGTGGTATGTATCCTCTCATCTAGATGGTTTAGTAATGTGTAGGGTAGTATGTATCCTCTCTGGCAGACGGTTTAGTAATGTATAGGGTGGTATGTATCCTCTCTGACAGATGGTTTAGTAATGTATAGGGTGGTATGTATCCTCTCTGGCAGATGGTTTAGTAATGTGTAGAGTGGTATGTATCCTCTAATCTAGATGGTTTAGTAATGTGTAGGGTGGTATGTATCCTCTAATCTAGATGGTTTAGTAATGTGTAGGGTGGTATGTATCCTCTCTGGCAGATGGTTTAGTAATGTGTAGGGTGGTATGTATCCTCTAATCTAGATGGTTTAGTAATGTGTAGGGTGGTATGTATCCTCTAATCTAGATGGTTTAGTAGTGTGTAGGGTGGTATGTATCCTCTAATCTAGATGGTTTAGTAATGTGTAGGGTGGTATGTATCCTCTCATCCAGATGGTTTAGTAATGTGTAGGGTGGTATGTATCCTCTCATCCAGATGGTTTAGTAATGTGTAGGGTGGTATGTATCCTCTAATCTAGATGGTTTAGTAATGTGTAGGGTGGTATGTATCCTCTAATCTAGATGGTTTAGTAATGTGTAGGGTGGTATGTTTCCTCTCTGGCAGATGGTTTAGTAATGTAGGGTGGTATGTATCTTCTATGGCAGACGGTTTAGTAATGTGTAGGGTGGTATGTATCCTCTAATCTAGATGGTTTAGTAATGTATAGGGTGGTATGTATCCTCTCAACCAGACGGTTTAGTAATGTATAGGGTGGTATGTATCCTCTCATCCAGACGGTTTAGTAATGTGTAGGGTGGTATGTATCCTCTCTGGCAGATGGTTTAGTAATGTATAGGGTGGTATGTATCCTCTCTGACAGACGGTTTAGTAATGTATAGGGTGGTATGTATCCTCTCTGGCAGACGGTTTAGTAATGTTTAGGGTGGTATGTATACTCTCTGGCAGATGGTTTAGTAATGTATAGGGTGGTATGTATCCTCTCTGGCAGACGGTTTAGTAATGTGTAGGGTGGTATGTATCCTCTCTGGCAGATGGTTTAGTAATGTATAGGGTGGTATGTATCCTCTCTGGCAGACAGTTTAGTAATGTATAGGGAGGTATGTATCCTCTCTGGTAGACGGTTTAGTAATGTATAGGGTGGTATGTATCCTCTCATCCAGACGGTTTAGTAATGTGTAGGGTGGTATTTATCCTCTCTGGCAGATGGTTTAGTAATGTGTAGGGTGGTATGTATCCTCTCTGGCAGACGGTTTAGTAATGTGTAGGGTGGTATGTATCCTATTGACACATGCTCTGTTTTTCCCGGTATGTTTTGAAAGATTGATCATTGTTGTTGTCTCTCCCTTGTGTTAAAGGGGAAGTTCAACCAAAAACACTTCTAGGCCCTTTATAACACCTGGCTGTTTGTCAGTACCCTTGACAGTTTTTAGATCCATTGTTTGAGCATTTAGATTTCTGTATTTTTATATTAAAATGTTAAATTCCTAAATTACTTAAAACGTGTGAAAGACGGTGTATTTGTTGTTACATAGACAATGATCGGTGTCACAACATTAAATTGCTAAGTAAATGTGTTGGATAATGTAAAAAGTATAAAAAAACAAAAACATACTTTGTTCACAAATTTCTTCCATATTGTCTGTAGTCCGGTTGGTTCAAAAATAGGTAATTACAGGAGGCGGGACGAAGGAGCGTCTTACTATTGGTCTTCAAGAAAGGAAATCAGAATGAAAGAAGTAAACAAAGATGGCAGCTAGCTAGGCTAAGTAAATTAAGTCTAGCTAGGCTAGCGGTTAGTAATCTCTGAAGTAAATTAAGTCTAGCTAGGCTAGAGTTTAGTAATCTCTGAAGTAAATTAAGTCTAGCTAGGCTAGCGGTTAGTAATCTCTGAAGTAAATTAAGTCTAGCTAGGCTAGCGGTTAGTAATCTCTGAAGTAATTTAAGTCTAGCTAGGCTAGAGTTTAGTAATCCCTGATTTAAATTAAGTCTAGCTAATTGAGCTCAACTTGAATAGTTCCTTCGTAACCTTAGGATACACTAGACGCTTGTATGTCGTAGCCTAGTGGGGAGACCAAAATCTATATTGTGTCATTAAACTGTATAAACTGTATACAACTGTTCTGCCTGCAGCTATGGAACCCTGACCTGTTCACCGGACATGCTTCCTGTCCCAGACCTGCTGTTTTCAACTCTCTAGAGACAGCAGGAGCGGTAGAGATACTCTCAATGATCGGCTATGAAAAGCCAACTGACATTTACTCCTGAGGTGCTGACTTGTTGCACCCTCGACAACTACTATTACAACTTATTATTTGACCATGCTGGGCGTTTATGAACATTTGAACATCTTGGCCATGTTCTGTTATAATCTTCACTCGGCACAGCCAGAAGAGGACTGGGCAACCCTCATAGCCTGGTTCCTCTCTAGGTTTCTTCCTAGGTTTTTGGCCTTTCTAGGGAGTTTTTCCTAGCCACCGTGCTTCTACACCTGCATTGCTTGCTGTTTGCGGTTTTAGACTGGGTTTCTGTACAGCACTTTGATATATCAGCTGATGTAAGAAGGGCTATATAAATACATTTGATTTGATTTTATATAAAATAACGATTGTTGATGTGTATGGCTGCATTTCAGAATATTTTTTGTACATTTGAATGTTGCAGTAATATGACTTAGGCCTGGCGTTCCAGCGAGCAAGAGAGAACAATATTTTGAAAGCAAGCCCTGATCCCAATAACTCGATTGCCCCTGCATAGAGAGAAAGATAACTGCCCAGTGGGACCACCTGAAGGTACGCTAATTTAGTTTAATGAAAAATTGTGTTTATGGGGGAATTTATATTCCACTTCGTTTAGTATAGTAAACGGGAGAGGGAGGTGTGTTTTTCCTTTGTCCTTTGCTCTTTTACGTGTTTCGCCAGACCTACTGCTTCAATTTTCATTTATTTGAGGACCAAATAATTATTTCTTATGGCCACTGGTAACTCTTCCACTTCGCGCGACATTACCATTCTTCAGTGTAATGTACGAGGTTTTAGAACGAATTGGAAAAGAGACAACGTTTGGAGATATTATGTTGCTACAAGAAACTCACATGAAGCATACTGAAAAATGGAGATTAAAATGTATTTGGGTATCACAAATTTATCAATCAACTTTTTCATCCAAGGCTAGATGTGTAGCCATATTATTTTGAAAAACTGTCCCAATGGCCGCTATATTATAGTAATAGGTCATATTCTATCACGACATGTAACAGTTTTAAATATTTATGCACCGAATTTCGATGACCAGGGTTCTTTCGGAATGCCTCCAATCTCTTGCCAGATTTATCAACCATACATTTAATTACAGGTGGAGATTTTAACTGTATTCTGGATACTTATATTGATAGGCTTCATTCTCGCCCTCCCACTAGTGTCTTGAATAATTTAATTGGAACAATGAACCTTGTCGATATTTGGAGATTACAACACCCTACGGATAAGAAGTATTCTTTATTTTCACATGTGCATAAATCTTACACAAGAATTTATTACTTTTTTTTAACAGACTCTAAATTGACATCTAACGTCACCTCTACCAAGTACCACAATATAATCATTTCTGATCACAGTCCCGTTTTATTGCGGATGGATTTCGGCAGAACAAAGCCTCAATTCAACTGGCGATTTAATCCATCATTACTCAATGATGAACAATTTCACCAACAAATAGCCAATTTAATTACAGACTATATGTCCCAGAATGATACTGCTGATGTCTCCGTCTCCACTTTGTGGGAGGCATTTAAGACTGTTTTGCGTGGGCATTAGATGATTAGAAATCGAGGCACAGCTCCCGGTGCTAGAGAGAGATTATATAGAAGCGCCTTTCTCTTCCAAGTTGAAGGAAATAATAAAACTCAAATATTAATACAATACTATTCTCTCTAACCAAGTAAACACAATGCTATTAAATATGAAAGAAAAAACACGAGTTGTGTGACAAGCCAGATAAACTACTGGCGCACCAGCTGAGAGGTATACAGGCCAATAGAGCTATTTGTCAAATTAAATCTAGCACAGGAGTTGTTACTGCAGACCCAAAAGAAATTAATGCATGTTTCATGAAGTTTTATCAAGACCTCTACACTTCATAGACTAGTGTACTGTACTACTGACTACCGCGGAAATGTCTGATTTCCCCCATTCCCCTTCCCTACCTGAATTAAGTGGCGCTGCTCAACCGGAGCTAAATGCAGAGATAACGTTAGAAGGGGTTGAGCGGCTGGACCTGGCCGCTTTGGACTACAATTTAATAAAGCATATTCAGAAAAGGTTACTCCTCTTATGTTGAGGATGTTTAAACACTCCGTTGAAACTCGCAGACTCCCGGTGTCTTTCTACTCAGACAATATCTCCCTAATATTAAAGAAAGATATATCGGCCTATTGCCCTCCTCGGATGCGATCTTAGGATGTTTACTAAAATACTCGCGAACAAACAAAATAAATGCATTTAGACTATAATTCATGATGACCAAGTTGGTTTTAAACCAGGCAGAATCTCATTTTCCAACGTTAGGCGACTGTTGAATATTATGTATTCCAAACATGACAGAGATGATAAAGTTGCCATTCTTGCACTTGAAGCTCAAAAAACATTTGACCAAGTGGAATGGAACAACATTCTGACAGTAAGAAATTAGTTTGGTCTTGTTGAGAGTTTTGTCTCCTGGGATGAAATATATATATACATGCCTAACGGCTTCAGTTCTCTCTAATTACAATAAATCATCTCCGTTTTCACTTTAACGTTCCTGCCGTCAGGGGTGCCCCTTGGAGTCCGTTGCTTTTCGCCATTGCTACAGTATGGAACACCTAGCTATTAGTATTAGAAGCCATCCTGTCATTGCTCTGCTAAACATGGGCAAGGTCGATCACCGCATCTCGCTCTATGCGGATGACATCATTTTGTTCGTCTCACGCCCGGAAGAGTCTCTCCCACCGTTCTTGGAGCTCACTCTCTTGGTACACCATAAACTGGGATAAAAGTGATTAATGCCTCATAAAGGCGACTGAAACCCAGAGTTTCTTAAACATATACATTTTAAAATCACAGGAGACAAAATTAAATATTTAGATGTTGTCATCCCCAAGGACCCTAAATTGATTTATACATTTAACTACCTTGACGTGATAGGGAAGTTGAAGCGCAACATTGAGATCTGGAGAGTGTTGCCTCTATGATAGAAAGTGTTAACGCTATTAAAATGGTTACACTCCCCAGATTCCTTTATCTCTTTCAGAATCTGCATATATTTATAAATAAAGCTTTTTTCAAATCCTTGGATTCAATCATCTTTCCTTTTGTGTGCAGATACAAATTACACCATATCTCAAAAAAACATATAATTAAGCCCAAATAATTAGGGGGCCTGAGCTCGCCAAATTTTCAGCATTATTATTGGGCAGCAAATGCTAGAGCAGTGGTTTATTGGCAGGATGCATACCCTGGTGTGATAGATCCCTCCTCCCCTTCATGGCAGCTCTCTAAGGCACTGCATCTCAGTGCTAAAGGCGTCACTACAGACACCCTGGTTCGAATGCCGGCCAATTGGCCCAGCTTTGACCGGTGTAGACCATCATTGTAAATAAGAATGTGTTCTTAACTGGCTTGCCTGTTTAAATAATATATATATATATACATATTTAAATGTCTCACTATTGAACAAGCTACACACAACACCTCTCTTCCAGCATTTCTCTTTTCATCAACTAAATACCCTACAGGTATTACTGGCAATAACTTTATGTAAAAAAATGAATAAAACATTTGGTATCAAATAAGGAAAACGTTTGGTCTCCCGGAGACCTCCTCCTGTACTCCTACTAGCCATAAGCATCCCCCCCCCCCCACTAATTGACAATACTTTTTTATTCTGGAAGAGAAAGGGCATTACTACTGTTGCAGAACATTACATCAATAATGCTTTTGCCACATTCGCACAGTTGAGGGAAATGTACGATCTCCCTGCATCTAACTTCTTCTGATGTCTTCAGATAAGAAATTACGTTCACTTAAATATACAACATTTTGAGGCAATTACACCTGCCCGCGAACTGTATATTTTCATGAACCTCGCCCCTGACTCAACGACTTTGATCTCCAGATTTGTAGATCACTTTACAGCATATTACTCTGTATCCATACAACATCTGAAGGAGACCTGGGAGGAAGACCTTGTTATGGAGATTACTTTTGGCAGGTGGGCTGATTGCCTTCGAGATATTCACTTGTGCTCGATAAACTCCCAACACCAAATTATTCAATACAAAGTCATTCACAGACTACACATTCCTGTACAAAATTACACTCGTTCTACCCCTTTGGTCTCTCCGACATGCCCTAAGGGCAAATCTGCCAAGGGTACCCTGGGTCACCTCTTATTGGTCATGCCCTAAACTACACACATTTTGGCGTAATATTTTTAAGTGTTACTCAGAAGAATACAGCTGTAACCTCATACCAGTAACCTCATACCTTCCTAACCATCTTAAATAAGCATGCTCCCTTCAAAACATTTAGAACTAGGAATAGATATAGCCCTTGGTTCCCTCCAAAACTGTCTACCCTTGACCAGCACAAAAACATCCTTTGGCATTCTGCATTAGAATCGAATAGCCCCCGTGATATGCAACTTTTCAGGGAAGTTAGGAACCAATATCCACAGGCAGTTAGGAAAGGCTAGCTTTTTCAAATAGAAATTTGCATCCTGTAGTACAAACTCAAAAAAGTTCTGGGACACTGTAAAGTCCATGGAGAATAAGAGCACCTCCTCCCTGCTGCCCACTGCACTGAGGCTAGGAAACACTGTCACTACCGATAAATCCACAGTAATTGAGAATTTCAATAAGCATTTTTCTACGGCTGGCCATGCTTTCCACCTGGCTACCCCTACCCCGGTCAACAGCCCTGCGCTCCCCACAGCAACTCGCCCAAACCTCCCCCACTTCTCCTACACCCAAATCCAGATAGCTGATGTTCTGAAAGAGCTGCAAAAACTGGAGCCCTACAAATCAGCCGGGCTAGACAATCTGGACCCGCTCTTTCTAAAATTATCTGCCTAAATTATTGCAACCCCTATTACTAGGCTGTTCAACCTCTCTTTCGTATCGTCTGAGATTCCCAAAGATTGGAAAGCTGCCGTGGTCATCCCCCTCTTCAAAGGGGGAGACACTCTAGACCCAAACTGCTACAGTCCTATATCTATTCAATCCTGCCTTTCTAAGGTCTTCGAAAGCCAAGTTAACAAACAGATTACAGACCATTTCAAATCTCACCATACCTTCTCCGCTTTGCAAACTGGTTTCAGGACAGGTCATGGGTGCACCTCAGCCACGCTCAAGGTCCTATACGATATGATAACCGCCATCGATAAGAGACATTACTGTGCAGCCGTATTCATCGACCTGGCTAAGGCTTTTGACTCTGTCAATCACAACATTCTTATTGGCAGACTCAACAGCCTAGGTTTCTCAAATGATTGCCTCGCTTGGTTCACCAACTACTTCTCCAATAGAGTTCAGTGTGTCAAATCGGAGGGTCTGCTGTCCGGACCTCTGGCAGTCTCTATGGGGGTAATACAGGGTTCAATTCTCGGGCCAACTCTCTTCTCTGTATACATCAATGATGTTGCTCTTGCTGCTGGTGATTCTCTGATCCACCTCTAAGCAGACGACACCATTCTGTATAACTCTGGCCCTTCGTTGGACACTGTGTTAACTAACCTCCAGATGAGCTTCAATGCCATACAACTCTCATTCCGTGGCCTCCAACTGCTCTTAAATGCAAGTAAAACTAAATGCATGCTCTTCAACCGATCACTGCCCGCACCTGCCCGCCCGTCCAGCATCACTACTCTGGACGGCTCTGACTTAGAATATGTGGACAACTACAAATATCTGGGTGTCTGGTTAGACTGTAAACTCTCCTTCCAGACTCACATTAAACATCTCCAATCCAAAATTAAATCTAGAATCGGCTTCCTAATTCGCAACAAAGCATCCTTCACTCATGCTGCCTAACGTACCCTAATAAAACTGACCATCCTACTGATCCTCGACTTCGGCAATGTCATTTACAAAATAGCCTCCAATACTCTACTCAACAAATTTTATGCAGTCTATCACAGTGCCATCCGTTTTGTCGCCAAAGCCACATACACTACCCACCACTGCGACCTGTATGCTCTTGTTGGCTGGCCCTCGCTTCATACTCGTCGCCAAACCCACTGGCTCCAGGTCATCTACAATTATCTGCTAGGTAAAGCCCCGCCTTATCTCAGCTCACTGGTCACCATAGCAGCACCCACCCGTAGCACGCGCTCCAGGAGGTATATCTCACTGGTCACCCCCAAAGTCAATTCTTCCTTTGGCCACCTCTCCTTCCAGTTCTCTGCTGCCAATGACTGGAACGAACTGCAAAAATCTCTGAAGCTGGAGATTCTTATCTCCCTCACTAGCTTTAAGCACCGGCTGTCAGAGCAGCTCACAGATCACTGCACCTGTACACAGCTCATCTGTAAATAGCCCAATCAATCTACCTCATCCCCATACTGTATTTATTTATTTATTTATCTTGCTCCTTTGCACCCCAGTATCTCAACTTGCACATTCATCTTCTGCACATCCTACCATCCCAGTGTTTTAATTGCTATATTGTAATTACTTTGCCACCATGGCCTATTTATTGCCTTACCTCTCTTATCCTACCTCATTTGCACATGCTGTATATAGATTTTACTAATGTATTATTGATTGTATGTTTGTTTACTCCATGTGTAACTCTGTGATGTTGTATGTGTCAAACTGCTTTGCTTTATCTTGGCCAGGTTGCAGTTGTAAATGAGAACTTGTTCTCAACTAGCCTACCTGGTTAAATAAAGGTGAAATAAAACAAATCCAGCCCCGGACAGTGCAGTTTTAGGCAGGTCACAGCACCTAACGACTTCAACACACTGGGAACAGAATACTATACAATATGGCATGGTTATTGCAAAATTAAAGGAATAAAAATTAGGAATTAGGAATAAGGAGACTGTACCTGTTTTTAAAACCTGGTTAGCTGAAGTCACCAGTCTACTACATACAGAAGGAGTTTGCCATGATATCTCTGGCAGATGTAACACATTCATTAAGATATGGTAGCCCTTTATAGCGTGTCTTTCACGTGATGATGTGTAGCACAACATTCAATCTGAAACCCACCCTGATCTACAGTCATTATTTTGAGTGCCGAGCATAATCCTCATACTGTACAGTATGCCAGATATCAAAGAACCAAGGTGCCAATTCCTTTAGAGAAATGTTGTGTTCTGTTTTTGTTTCTGTTTTTGTTTTTCTGTCTCCTGTTTGTTTGGGGGGGGGGGGGGGGGGGGTTCTCCATGTATTGTTTGCTGTCATTATCTGTCTGTTTGTAAAACTGAAAATACATTAAAAAAAAAATATATAAAAAAATTAACATGCTGTTCTGACTCAAACCTTACAGGAAGCCTAGTGGTTAGAGCGTTGGACCAGGGTTAAAATGAAAGAGGCATGAAAAAAAAAAGTGCCTCTTTCATTTTAACCCTGGTCTCACCTGAATCAATAGTCACAGCTCGTCTCCTCTCTATACACCTGTATTTTTCACCTCTCTTCCGTATACCATCCCTTCTCCAGCCAAGCTTGACAGGCTGATTGTTAAATGGTGATGTTGTGACAGGTGCTGTAGTGATTGTCGCTACTGCCAAGTTTGTTTACATACTCTGGTACGGGGAGACTGAGCAGGGGAAAAGTTGGAAGAGATGGGGGGAGAAGGGTGAAGAAATGGGGGGAGAAGGGGAAAGAGATGGGGGAGAAGGAGGAAGAGATGGGGGAGAAGGAGGAAGAGATGGGGGAGAAGGGGGAAGAGATGGGGGGAGAAGGGGGAAGATATGGGGGGAGAAGGGGGAAGAGATGGGGGGAGAAGGGGGAAGAGATGGGGGGAGAAGGAGGAAGAGATGGGGGGAGAAGGAGGAAGAGATGGGGGGAGAAGGGGGAAGAGATGGGGGGAGAAGGGGAAGAGATGAGGGAGAAGGGGGAAGAGATGGGGGGAGAAGGGGGAAGAGATGGGGGAGAAGGGGGAAGAGATGGGGGAGAAGGGGGAAGACATGGGGGGAGAAGTGGGAAGAGATGGGGGGAGAAGGGGGAAGAGATGGGGGAGAAGGGGGAAGAGATGGGGGGAGAAGGGGGGAGAAGGGGGAAGAGATGGGGGGAGAAGGGGGAAGAGACGTTAGAAGCAGGTGGGGATAAATCAAGTGCTGAAGGTGCGTGAAGGGGTTGGGTAGGTGTAAGGGGTTGGGTAGGTGTGAAGGGGTTGGGTAGGTGTGAAGGGGTTGGGTAGGTGTGAAGGGGTTGGGTAGGTGTATGGGGTTGGGTAGGTGTAAGGGGTTTAAAAATACATATTATAATTTTTTTAATTTAACAAGGCAAGTCAGTTGAGAACAAATTCTTATTTTACAATGACGGCCTACCGGGGAACAGAGGGTTAACTGCCTTGTTCAGGGGCAGAACGACAGATTTTTTTTACCTTGTCAGCTTGGGGATTCAATCCAGTAACCTTTCCGTTACTGGCCCAACGCTCTAACCACTAGGCTTCCTGTAAGGTTTGAGTCAGGCTAGTGAGCCATGTAGTTAAGGATGGAGGAGTGAGGGTAGGAGTAGGTTGATAGATGGGAGGAAGGGTATGCAAGTTAGATAAAGGTTAGAATCATTTCATATAAGAATAATAATAATAATAACTAGATGGACATTTTACCAGTAAAGTTGTGTGGTTTGCTTTAGTTTACTGATGAAGTTTAAAACATTTTACTTTACTATTTAAAGCAAAACTTACAGCAGGAAGACATGTTTGCTGTCACTCAGTCTTACAGCAGGAAGACATGTTTGCTGTAACTCAGTCTTACAGCAGGAAGACAAGTTTGCTGTCACTCAGTCTTAAAGCGGGAAGACAAGTTTGCTGTAACTCAGTCTTACAGCAGGAAGACATGTTTGCTGTCACTCAGTCTTACAGCAGGAAGACAAGTTTGCTGTCACTCAGTCTTACAGCAGGAAGACATGTTTGCTGTAACTCAGTCTTACAGCAGGAAGACAAGTTTGCTGTCACTCAGTCTTAAAGCGGGAAGACAAGTTTGCTGTAACTCAGTCTTACAGCAGGAAGACAAGTTTGCTGTCACTCAGTCTTAAAGCGGGAAGACAAGTTTGCTGTAACTCAGTCTTACAGCAGGAAGACAAGTTTGCTGTCACTCAGTCTTACAGCAGGAAGACAAGTTTGCTGTAACTCAGTCTTACAGCAGGAAGACATGTTTGCTGTAACTCAGTCTTACAGCAGGAAGACATGTTTGCTGTAACTCGTCACTCTAAATTCTGACAAACAGCTGTAACTTTTGATTGGTAGCAAATAATGATGTTCTGATTCCAGATTTGAATGGCAGAAAAGTAGATCAAGATGTCACACATTCTAAGTTTTTGTCTAAAGTGCTGGGGAAGGGGTAAAAAAGGCTGTTGTTTGGAAAAAGTTGAAAAATGCGGTTACTAAATAAGCTTTATTGCTAGATTGCTAGCAGATATTCAGATTTGAATAGCAAAGAAGTAGATGTCATATCCTCTATCGTTTTTTGTGTAACTTTCTGCGAAAGTGGTCAAATATTCAGTTGTTTATACAAAAGCTAGAGGAAATGTCGTTGACGTGATTGGTAAAACAGCTGTGTCATTTGATCGGTATAAGATATCTCAAAGAGATGTCGAAGAAGGAGATTCCATACACTTTCTGTCTAAGTCGTTGGGAAAGTGGTCAAAGTAGCTGATTTGTGTCAAAAGTGACATTGTTTACAGTGAATAGAATAGAATGTTGGAGGTTAAGAAGTCACAATAGTGTCTCTAGAATGTTGAGGAAATCCCATGAAAGTGGATGGAGGAAAAAAAGCTTAATAGTTTTAAAAGTATAGAAGATATCAAAAAGTTGTGTGTTTGCAACTTAATCCAGACCAGTCTACACGTGTTGAAGTTTGAACTGTGTTTCTAACTTAAACAGTGTAAGAAAAGTAGCTTAATAAAGAAGAAGAAGAAGTATGTTGAAGATTTAAAGTGGGGACTCTTCCTTCACAAGGGCACATTAATAACAATAATAATAATAATAATGGCTCGAGGGCATAGGGGTGTGTGCAGGAGTTATATGGGTGTGTAACTTTCCACCCACTCTCTCTCAATATAGGGAAAATGTACCCATGCACGTGACTAGTGTTCATGAGCCTGTGACTATCTAGGCGTCTGTCACTGTGTGTGTGCGTGTGTGTGCGTTCATGTGTGTGAGTCTTTAGATAATTAACGACTCTGCTTGGGGATAAATGTGACCTTTATCAGAGGAAACATTCTCCATCTGCTTCACTGAGACCTGGACAGGAGGAGCCAGAGCCTGCGCCGCATCCCAAATGGCACCCTAATCACCTTTCCAGCTCACTACTTTTGACCATGGCCCACAGGGTTAAAGGTAGTGTACCATATAGGGAATAGGGTAACTTTTGGGATGCACAATGGGTTTATGGTAATTTAGCATGTGAATCATTAACCCAACGTTCTTAGGCGTGTTCTGTGGCAGTAATTACTTTCCATATAAACAAACTGAACAAAACTCTATGAGCCACTTGAGCCACCCTGGTGGTTCAGCATTATTTTGAATACAAGTCTAAACTCACTAGCCCAGCCCCTTAGTTTATGGTTGATTAGCCCTTTAGTTTATGGTTGTTAAGCCCTTTAGTTTATGGTTGATTAGCCCCTTAGTTTATGGTTGTTAAGCCCTTTAGTTTATGGTTGATTAGCCCCTTAGTTTATGGTTGATTAGCCCTTTAGTTTATGGTTGTTAAGCCCTTTAGTTTATGGTTGATTAGCCCCTTAGTTTATGGTTGTTAAGCCCTTTAGTTTATGGTTGATTAGCCCCTTAGTCTATGGTTGATTAGCCCCTTAGTTTATGGTTGATTAGCCCTTTAGTTTATGGTTGATTAGCCCCTTAGTTTATGGTTGATTAGCCCCTTAGTTTATGGTTGATTAGCCCCTTAGTTTATGGTTGATTAGCCCCTTAGTTTATGGTTGATTAGCCCCTTAGTTTATGGTTGATTAGCCCCTTAGTTTATGGTTGATTAGCCCCTTAGTTTATGGTTGATTAGCCCCTTAGTTTATGGTTGATTAGCCCCTTAGTTTATGGTTGATTAGCCCCTTAGTTTATGGTTGTTAAGCCCTTTAGTTTATGGTTGATTAGCCCTTTAGTTTATGGTTGATTAGCCCCTTAGTTTATGGTTGATTAGCCCCTTAGTCTATGGTTGATTAGCCCCTTAGTTTATGGTTGATTAGCCCCTTAGTTTATGGTTGATTAGCCCCTTAGTTTATGGTTGATTAGCCCCTTAGTTTATGGTTGATTAGCCCTTTAGTTTATGGTTGATTAGCCCTTTAGTTTATGGTTGATTAGCCCCTTAGTCTATGGTTGATTAGCCCCTTAGTTTATGGTTGATTAGCCCCTTAGTTTATGGTTGATTAGCCCCTTAGTTTATGGTTGATTAGCCCCTTAGTTTATGGTTGATTAGCCCCTTAGTTTATGGTTGATTAGCCCCTTAGTTTATGGTTGATTAGCCCCTTAGTTTATGGTTGATTAGCCCCTTAGTTTATGGTTGTTAAGCCCTTTAGTTTATGGTTGATTAGCCCCTTAGTTTATGGTTGATTAGCCCCTTAGTTTATGGTTGATTAGCCCCTTAGTTTATGGTTGATTAGCCCCTTAGTTTATGGTTGATTAGCCCCTTAGTTCATGGTTGATTAGCCCCTTAGTTTATGGTTGTTAAGCCCTTTAGTTTATGGTTGTTAAGCCCTTTAGTTTATGGTTGATTAGCCCCTTAGTTTATGGTTGATTAGCCCCTTAGTTTATGGTTGATTAGCCCTTTAGTTTATGGTTGTTAAGCCCTTTAGTTTATGGTTGATTAGCCCCTTAGTTTATGGTTGTTAAGCCCTTTAGTTTATGGTTGATTAGCCCCTTAGTTTATGGTTGATTAGCCCCTTAGTTTATGGTTGATTAGCCCCTTAGTTTATGGTTGATTAGCCCCTTAGTTTATGGTTGTTAAGCCCTTTAGTTTATGGTTGATTAGCCCCTTAGTTTATGGTTGATTAGCCCCTTAGTTTATGGTTGATTAGCCCCTTAGTTTATGGTTGATTAGCCCCTTAGTTTATGGTTGATTAGCCCTTTAGTTTATGGTTGATTAGCCCTTTAGTCTATGGTTGATTAGCATAATTAAAGAAGGTGGCTAGCTGTTTTTTTACATTTTCTTATAATGGCTTGAATGCATTGATTGTTGGTCACTCTGGATAAGAGCATCTTCTAAATCACTAAAATATAAAATGTAAAATGTAAATGTCAGTCATAAATATCTCATTTTTCATTATAAGGCACTTTTACCCATTTTAAAGAAAGCATCATTTTGAATACAAGCCTAAACTCACTGGCCCATCCACTGAATGAGCTATACAGACATTCACAGAGAAAATCTGAATATTTTCTAGGTTTGATTTCTTCATTATAACAGTAAAACGTTTCCTCATAAAATGGGCTGCATCCCAAATGGCACCCTATTCCCAATGGGACCTGGTCAAAAGTAGTGCACTATATAGGGAACAGGGTGCCATTTGGAATGCTGACTCCATGCAGACTGTTTGGTTGGTCGTATGAACAAAAGGCAGGTGCTGAGGACTGATATGTTTCTTATCGTGGAGCTTCCTCATCACAAGCCATAGCACACCATCACACACCACAGCCCTGGTAGAGGAGGAGGAGGAGGAGGAGGAGGAGGAGGAGGAGGAGGAGGAGGAAGAGGACAAATGAAGGAGGCGGAGGAGGAGGAGGAGGAGGTGGAGGAGGAGAGGAACGAAGGAGGAGGCAGGAGGAGGAGGAGGAGGCAGGAGGAGGAGAGGAACTAAGGAGGAGGAAGAGGCTGGAGGAGGAGAGGAATGAAGGAGGAGGAGGCAGGAGGAGGAGAGGAACTAAGGAGGAGGAAGAGGCTGGAGGAGGAGAGGAATGAAGGAGGAGGAGGCAGGAGGAGGAGGAGAGGAACTAAGGAGGAAGCAGAGGCTGGAAGAGGAGGAGGAGAGGAGTGAAGGAGGAGGAGGCAGAAGGAGGAGGAGGCAAGAGGAGGAAGATGGAATCTCACTCGTCTAAGAGAGGTATAGGAAGAGAGGAAGAGGGAATCTCACTCGTCTAAGAGAGGTATAGGAAGAGAGGAAGAGGGAATCTCACTCGTCTAAGAGTGGTATAGGAAGAGAGGAAGAGGGATAGTTCTGGAATCCTTCCAGCAAATGTTGTTGTTGTTGTTGTTGAACAACTGAATAAGAGACGGCTAAATAAGAGCTGTGTTCACAACAACAACAACAACAACAGCAATTAGACTGCAGACAAAAATAAAATGTTTTCTTGTTAGAAACTCCTAATTAGTCTATTCTAAAGGTTCCCCTGGTTGTTTATCAGGTTCTCTTTCATCCCATTGGCTAATCTTCCAACAGTCCTTGAAAGACAAGATGATTGACATGCACAGTAAAACCCACGCCTAATTAAGAGTATGTCTGAATGCTAGTTACAGAGAGAGAGAGAGTCATCGGTAGCCTACTCAGACTATGTCCAAGTCTTATATTATGCTACCCACCGGATAGCTCAGCATTTTACTGGACATATAATTAAGAATGGCCAGAAGGTACAAGGCCACATTTACAATCTAACGATGAGAGCGGTGTGTGTGTGTGTGTGTGTGTGTGTGTGTGTGTGTGTGTGTGTGTGTGTGTGTGTGTGTGCGTGTGTGTGTGTGTGTGTGCGCGTGCATGCTTAATTATGAAATAGCAGGACATCAGCCTTGTTTACTGTTCCAGCTTATTTCATGCTTCACTGAGCCCTTATCACACACACACACACACACACACACACACACACACACACACACACACACACACACACACACACACACACACACACACACACACACACACACACACACACACACACGCATGTGTATCTATATCCAGAAGCCACTAAATGTTGGCGTTAGCTCAATCTAATTTACAAAACAAGATGTGACAGGAGCTTTATGTTTGAGTCATGTTTTGACAGCTAACAAAACCTGCTGCCTAAACCAAAGATGTGCATCACAAATGGCACTTTAATCCCTTTATAGTCCATAGGTTAAAAGTAGTGCACTATAAAGGGACCTGGGTGCCATTCGGGGCGTAACCCAGGTCTTTCAAGTGGAAGGTTGAGTGTTCCCGTAAGTAACAGATGATGAAAACTTTAGCTTATTACTTTTGACGGCGCTGGTTTGTACTGGTACAGTGAAAGGAATAAAATACCACTTCAGACAGACAGACAATCTATAGTTACCTCCATCTGAGAGAGACAGAGGAGAGAGATATTCAGTAATAATAATACTATGTTTATAGTTACCTCCATCTGAGAGAGACAGAGGAGAGGAGAGAGATATTCAGTAATAACAATACTATGTTTATAGTTACCTCCATCTGAGAGAGACAGAGGAGAGGAGAGAGATATTCAGTAATAACAATACTATGTTTATAGTTACCTCCGTCTGAGAGAGACAGAGGAGAGAGATATTCACTAATAACAATACTATGTTTATAGTTACCTCCATCTGAGAGAAACAGAGGAGAGGAGAGAGATATTCAGTAATAACAATACTATGTTTGTAGTTACCTCCGTCTGAGAGAGACAGAGAGATATTCAGTAATAATAATACTATGTTTATAGTTACCTCCGTCTGAGAGAGACAGAGGAGAGGAGAGACATATTCAGTAATAACAATACTATGTTTATAGTTACCTCCGTCTGAGAGAGACAGAGAGATATTCAGTAATAATAATACTATGTTTATAGTTACCTCCGTCTGAGAGAGACAGAGGAGAGACATATTCAGTAATAATAATACTATGTTTATAGTTACCTCCATCTGAGAGAGACAGAGGAGAGAGATATTCAGTAATAATAATACTATGTTTATAGTTACCTCCATCTGAGAGAAAAGAGCAGAGGAGAGACATATTCAGTAATAATAATACTATGTTTATAGTTACCTCCATCTGAGAGAAACAGAGCAGAGGAGAGACATATTCAGTAATAATAATACCATGTTTATAGTTAACCCGTCTGAGAGAAACAGAGGAGAGAGATATTCAGTAATAACAATACTATGTTTATAGTTACCTCCGTCTGAGAGAGACAGAGGAGAGGAGAGATATTCAGTAATAATAATACTATGTTTATAGTTACCTCCGTCTGAGAGAGACAGAGGAGAGAGATATTCAGTAATAATAATACTATGTTTATTGTTACCTCCATCTGAGAGAGACAGAGGAGAGAGATATTCAGTAGTAATAATACTATGTTTATAGTTACCTCCATCTGAGAGAGACAGAGGAGACGAGAGAGATATTCAGTAATAACAATACTATGTTTATAGTTACCTCCGTCTGAGAGAGACAGAGAGATATTCACTAATAATACTATGTTTATAGTTACCTCCATCTGAGAGAGACAGAGGAGAGGAGAGAGATATTCAGTAGTAATAATACTATGTTTATAGTTACCTCCGTCTGACAGAGACAGAGAGATATTCAGTAATAACAATACTATGTTTATAGTTACCTCCATCTGAGAGAGACAGAGGAGAGGAGAGGAGAGAGATATTCAGTAGTAATAATACTATGTTTATAGTTACCTCCGTCTGAGAGAGACAGAGAGATATTCAGTAATAATAATACCATGTTTATAGTTACCTCCGTCTGAGAGAGACAGAGAGATATTCAGTAATAACAATACTATGTTTATAGTTACCTCCGTCTGACAGAGACAGAGAGATATTCAGTAATAACAATACTATGTTTATAGTTACCTCCATCTGAGAGAGACAGAGGAGAGGAGAGGAGAGAGATATTCAGTAATAACAATACTATGTTTATAGTTACCTCCGTCTGAGAGAGACAGAGGAGAGGAGAGAGATATTCAGTAATAACAATACTATGTTTATAGTTACCTCCGTCTGAGAGAGACAGAGGAGAGAGATATTCAGTAATAATAATACTATGTTTATAGTTACCTCCGTCTGAGAGAGACAGAGAGATATTCAGTAATAATAATACCATGTTTATAGTTACCTCCGTCTGAGAGAGACAGAGAGATATTCAGTAATAACAATACTATGTTTATAGTTACCTCCGTCTGACAGAGACAGAGAGATATTCAGTAATAACAATACTATGTTTATAGTTACCTCCATCTGAGAGAGACAGAGGAGAGGAGAGGAGAGAGATATTCAGTAATAACAATACTATGTTTATAGTTACCTCCGTCTGAGAGAGACAGAGGAGAGGAGAGAGATATTCAGTAATAACAATACTATGTTTATAGTTACCTCCGTCTGAGAGAGACAGAGGAGAGAGATATTCAGTAATAATAATACTATGTTTATAGTTACCTCCATCTGAGAGAGACAGAGGAGAGGAGAGAGATATTCAGTAATAACAATACTATGTTTATTCTTACCTCCGTCTGAGAGAGACAGAGGAGAGGAGAGAGATATTCAGTAATAACAATACCATGTTTATAGTTACCTCCGTCTGAGAGAGACAGAGGAGAGGAGAGACATATTCAGTAATAACAATACTATGTTTATAGTTACCTCCGTCTGAGAGAGACAGAGAGATATTCAGTAATAATAATACCATGTTTATTGTTACCTCCATCTGAGAGAGACAGAGGAGAGAGATATTCAGTAATAATAATACTATGTTTATAGTTACCTCCATCTGAGAGAGACAGAGGAGAGGAGAGAGATATTCAGTAATAATAATACTATGTTTATAGTTACCTCCGTCTGAGAGAGACAGAGGAGAGGAGAGAGATATTCAGTAATAATAATACCATGTTTATAGTTACCTCCGTCTGAGAGAGACAGAGAGATATTCAGTAATAACAATACTATGTTTATAGTTACCTCCATCTGAGAGAGACAGAGAGATATTCAGTAATAACAATACTATGTTTATAGTTACCTCCATCTGAGAGAAACAGAGCAGAGGAGAGAGATATTCAGTAATAATAATACTATGTTTATAGTTACCTCCGTCTGAGAGAGACAGAGAGATATTCAGTAATAATAATACCATGTTTATAGTTACCTCCGTCTGAGAGAGACAGAGAGATATTCAGTAATAACAATACTATGTTTATAGTTACCTCCGTCTGAGAGAGACAGAGGAGAGGAGAGAGATATTCAGTAGTAATAATACTATGTTTATAGTTACCTCCGTCTGAGAGAGACAGAGAGATATTCAGTAATAATAATACCATGTTTATAGTTACCTCCGTCTGAGAGAGACAGAGAGATATTCAGTAATAACAATACTATGTTTATAGTTACCTCCGTCTGAGAGAGACAGAGGAGAGGAGAGAGATGTTCAGTAGTAATAATACTATGTTTATAGTTACCTCCGTCTGAGAGAGACAGAGGAGAGGAGAGAGATATTCAGTAATAACAATACCATGTTTATAGTTACCTCCATCTGAGAGAGACAGAGGAGAGGAGAGAGATATTCAGTAGTAATAATACTATGTTTATAGTTACCTCCGTCTCCCTGCAACAATACAACTATTGCTGCCACCAAATGTTTCCTCCAGATGTTTATGCAGAACCATAAGGAAAGGTGTGGTTTCACCTCTATATCCATTGACCATTACTGTAGCAACAGCGTGCAGGGTAGTTTGTTTTTAAAGTGGTAACCTCCTCCTGAGAGAACCCATAGGGTGTTTTACCTTTATCTAATAGGTTGAATATAGGGCCTAAGTGTCCAATATATCATTTATACATAACTACCTCATGATATGACATGATATTCAGTAATAAACACTGTAACTTATGATATGACATGATATTCAGTGATAAACACTGTAACTTATGATATTCAGTAATAAAATACTGTAACTTATGATATGACATGATATTCAGTAATAAACACTGTAACTTATGATATGACATGATATTCAGTAATAAACACTGTAACTTATGATATGACATGATATTCAGTAATAAAACACTGTAACTTACGATATTCAGTAATAAAACACTGTAACTTATGATATTCAGTAATAAAACACTGTAACTTATAATATGACATGATATTCAGTAATAAAACACTGTAACTTATAATATGACATGATATTCAGTAATAAAACACTGTAACTTATGATATGACATGATATTCAGTAATACAACACATGAGAGATTTGAAAGGCAGTTTAATGAAAAAGTGATGGTCACATGATGATTTACATATTTCTCTGTCAGATGTCACCATAGCAACTCATTGAGCATCGAGCAGGTCTGCTTTTTATTGCAGAAGATTTAAGAGCCTGAGGGGAGAGGTAGAGAGAGAGAGAGAGAGAGAGGAGAGGGAAGAGGTAGAGGAGAGAGAGAGGACAGAGAGGAGAGAGAGGAGAGAGAGAGGATAGAGAAGAGAGAGAAGAGAGGGAGGAGAGGGAAGAGGTGGAGGAGACAGAGGAGAGCGAGAGAGAGAGCAGAGGTGGAGAGAGGGATTGTTGGAGAGAGAGGGGATTGTTGGAGAGAGAGGGGAGAGGTGGAGAGAGAGAGGAGAGGTGGAGAGAGACGAGAGATGGAGGGGTGGTGAGAGAGAGGAGAGGTGGAGAGAGAGGAGAGATGGAGGGGTGGTGAGAGAGAGGAGAGGTGGAGAGAGAGAGGAGAGGTGGAGAGAGAGGAGAGGTAGAGGGAGAGAGTAGAGGTGGAGAGAGAGAGGAGAGGTGGAGAGCGAGAGGAGAGGAGGAGAAAGAGGAGAGTTGGAGAGAGAGAGGAGAGGTGGAGAGAGAGAGGAGAGGTAGAGGGGTGGTGAGTAACAGTGTGTACTGTATATACTCCTGGGTCTGTATCCTACAACATCCATTTCTGTCTCTCATTCTCTCTATTTTTCTTATGCTGCATCTCTCTACACTCATTCTCTTGTTTTCTGTTTCTCATTCTCTGTCTTCTTTCTTCTTCCCTCTGTCTCTGTTTCTCTGTCTCTGTCTTTTTCTACGTCTCTCTCTCTCTCTGTCCTGTCTTTTGTACAAATACTTCCTCTACCTACAATCCAAACTCAGGCTCAATTGAATGTCAAATCCCCCAACCCTCTTCTGGAGTAAATAAGCATTACCCAGAGCTACGTGCTGCAGTTTGTCACATCAATGTGATTTGGGGTTTCTATAAAACACCGTTTTTGTTGGCAAATAATATTGTCTCGGACATGTACAAATACGCACACAGACACTCACGGACACACATGCATGGGCACACAGACACTCACGGACTCTTATCTCTGATGTAATGATGTCACGGTATTTCTCCACTTCAGATTCAAGTCCATTTCACATGGCAGCTCACTAAAGGAGTCCATCATTGATTTATGAAAGTGTGTGTGAGGTGTGTGTGTGTGTGTGTGTGTGTGAGGTGTGTGTGTGTGTGTGTGTGTGTGTGAGGTGTGTGTGTGTGTGTGTGTGAGGTGTGTGTGTGTGTGTGTGTGTGTGAGGTGTGTGTGTGTGTGTGTGTGTGTGAGGTGTGTGTGTGTGTGTGTGTGTGTGTGAGGTGTGTGTGTGTGTGTGAGGTGTGTGTGTGTGTGTGTGTGTGAGGTGTGTGTGGTGTGTGTGTGTGTGTGAGGTGTGTGTGGTGTGTGAGGTGTGTGTGTGTGTGTGTGTGTGAGGTGTGTGTGGTGTGTGTGTGTGTGTGAGGTGTGTGTGGTGTGTGAGGTGTGTGTGTGTGTGTGTGTGTGAGGTGTGTGTGTGAGGTGTGTGTGTGTGAGGTGTGTGTGTGTGTGAGGTGTGTGTGTGTGTGTGTGTGTGTGTGTGTGAGAGGTGTGTGTGTGAGGTGTGAGTGTGTGTGTGTGTGAGGTGTGTGTGTGTGTGTGTGAGGTGTGTGTGTGTGTGTGTGCGTGTGTGAGGTGTGTGTGAGGTGTGTGTGTGTGTGTGTGTGTGTGTGTGTGTGTGTGTGTGCGTGTGCGCGTGTGTGTGTGTGTGTGTGTGTGTGTGTGAGGTGTGTGTGTGTGTGTGTGTGAGGTGTGTGTGTGTGTGAGGTGTGTGTGTGTGTGTGTGTGTGTGTGAGGTGTGTGTGGTGTGTGTGTGTGTGTGAGGTGTGTGTGGTGTGTGAGGTGTGTGTGTGTGTGTGTGTGTGAGGTGTGTGTGTGAGGTGTGTGTGTGAGGTGTGTGTGTGTGTGTGAGGTGTGTGTGTGTGTGTGTGTGTGTGTGTGTGTGTGTGTGTGAGGTGTGTGTGTGTGTGAGTTGTGTGTGTGTGTGTGTGTGAGGTGTGTGTGTGAGGTGTGTGTGTGAGGTGTGTGTGTGTGTGTGTGTGTGAGGTGTGTGTGTGTGTGTGTGAAGTGTGTGTGTGTGTGTGTGTGTGTGTGAGGTGTGTGTGAGGTGTGTGTGTGTGTGTGTGTGTGTGTGTGTGTGTGTGTGTGTGTGTGTGTGTGTGTGTGTGTGCGCGTGTGTGTGTGTGTGTGTGTGTGTGTGTGTGTGTGTGTGTTCATCTGTCCTTTCGTCCGCTGCTTAGACAGCCAAACAGTGCTGATTCAGGATGCTAAAGGTCTGAGAAGTGACACAGAAAGAACGATATCTAATTGAGCTAATCTTCATTTTTCAAACTCAAATTAAGTCAAAAGTAGTGCACTACATCGGAAATAGGATGCCATTTGGGACGAAGCCATAATAGCTTCATTAGGTTGGTGATTAGAGAGAGAGAGAAGAACAGAGTCACCCAGTGTTACAGATCTCCTCATTACAGGACAGAGTTGTGACATGGACGAGCTTGTGACGCTGATTCATTTAGAGAAATGGCATCCTATATACACTCAGATAACACCCACTCTGTTCCTGCATCCTAAATGACACCCTATATCCACTCAGATAACACCCACTCTGTTCCTGCATCCTAAATGACACCCTATATACACTCAGATAACACCCACTCTGTTCCTGCATCCTAAATGACACCCTATATCCACTCAGATAACACCCACTCTGTTCCTGCATCCTAAATGACACCCTATATCCACTCAGATAACACCCACTCTGTTCTTGCATCCTAAATGGCACCCTATTCCCGTTATCGTGGACTATACCAGACTAAGGCTCTGGTAAACTATAGGGCCCTATATAGGGAGCCATTTGGTACATTTCCACTGTTTATTTAACTAGGCAAGTCCGTTACATTAAGAACAAATTTGAATTTACAATGACAGTCTACCAGGGAACAGTGGGTTAACTAACTGCCTTGTTCAGGGGTGGAAGGAGAGATTTTCATCTTGTCAGCTCAGGGATTCAATCCAGCAACCTTACGGTTACTTGCCCAACACTCTAACCACTAGGCTACCTGCTGGCCCAGGTTGGGTGATGGACTGTATTGAGTTCTAACCACTAGGCTACCTGCTGGCCCAGGTTGGGTGATGGACTGTATTGAGTTCTAACCACTAGGCTACCTGCTGGCCCAGGTTGGGTGATGGACTGCATTGAGTTCTAACCACTAGGCTACCTGCTGGCCCACGTTGGGTGATGGACTGCATTGAGTTCTAACCACTAGGCTACCTGCTGGCCCACGTTGGGTGATGGACTGCATTGAGTTCTAACCACTAGGCTACCTGCTGGCCCACGTTGGGTGATGGACTGCATTGAGTTCTAACCACTAGGCTACCTGCTGGCCCAGGTTGGGTGATGGGACTGCATTGAGTTCTAACCACTAGGCTACCTGCTGGCCCAGGTTTGGTGATGGACTGCATTGAGTTCTAACCACTAGGCTACCTGCTGGCCCACGTTGGGTGATGGACTGCATTGAGTTCTAACCACTAGGCTACCTGCTGGCCCACGTTGGGTGATGGACTGCATTGAGTTCTAACCACTAGGCTACCTGCTGGCCCAGGTTGGGTGATGGGACTGCATTGAGTTCTAACCACTAGGCTACCTGCTGGCCCACGTTGGGTGATGGACTGCATTGAGTTCTAACCACTAGGCTACCTGCTGGCCCACGTTGGGTGATGGACTGCATTGAGTTCTAACCACTAGGCTACCTGCCGCCCCAGGTTGGGTGATGGACTGCATTGAGTTCTAACCACTAGGCTACCTGCTGGCCCAGGTTGGGTGATGGACTGCATTGAGTTCTAACCACTAGGCTACCTGCTGGCCCACGTTGGGTGATGGACTACATTGAGTTCTAACCACTAGGCTACCTGCTGGCCCACGTTGGGTGATGGACTGCATTGAGTTCTAACCACTAGGCTACCTGCTGCCCCACGTTGGGTGATGGACTGCATTGAGTTCTAACCACTAGGCTACCTGCTGGCCCACGTTGGGTGATGGACTACATTGAGTTCTAACCACTAGGCTACCTGCTGGCCCACGTTGGGTGATGGACTGCATTGAGTTCTAACCACTAGGCTACCTGCTGGCCCACGTTGGGTGATGGACTGCATTGAGTTCTAACCACTAGGCTACCTGCTGCCCCACGTTGGGTGATGGGACTGCATTGAGTTCTAACCACTAGGCTACCTACTGGCCCACGTTGGGTGATGGACTGTATTGAGTTCTAACCACTAGGCTACCTGCTGGCCCACGTTGGGTGATGGACTGCATTGAGTTCTAACCACTAGGCTACCTGCTGGCCCACGTTGGGTGATGGACTGCATTGAGTTCTAACCACTAGGCTACCTGCTGGCCCAGGTTGGGTGATGGACTGCATTGAGTTCTAACCACTAGGCTACCTGCTGGCCCACGTTGGGTGATGGACTACATTGAGTTCTAACCACTAGGCTACCTGCTGGCCCACGTTGGGTGATGGACTGCATTGAGTTCTAACCACTAGGCTACCTGCTGCCCCACGTTGGGTGATGGACTGCATTGAGTTCTAACCACTAGGCTACCTGCTGGCCCACGTTGGGTGATGGACTACATTGAGTTCTAACCACTAGGCTACCTGCTGGCCCACGTTGGGTGATGGACTGCATTGAGTTCTAACCACTAGGCTACCTGCTGGCCCACGTTGGGTGATGGACTGCATTGAGTTCTAACCACTAGGCTACCTGCTGCCCCACGTTGGGTGATGGGACTGCATTGAGTTCTAACCACTAGGCTACCTGCTGGCCCACGTTGGGTGATGGACTGTATTGAGTTCTAACCACTAGGCTACCTGCTGGCCCACGTTGGGTGATGGACTGCATTGAGTTCTAACCACTAGGCTACCTGCTGGCCCACGTTGGGTGATGGACTGCATTGAGTTCTAACCACTAGGCTACCTGCTGGCCCAGGTTGGGTGATGGACTGCATTGAGTACTAACCACTAGGCTACCTGCTGGCCCAGGTTGGGTGATGGACTGCATTGAGTTCTAACCACTAGGCTACCTGCTGGCCCACGTTGGGTGATGGACTACATTGAGTTCTAACCACTAGGCTACCTGCTGGCCCACGTTGGGTGATGGACTGCATTGAGTTCTAACCACTAGGCTACCTGCTGCCCCACGTTGGGTGATGGACTGCATTGAGTTCTAACCACTAGGCTACCTGCTGGCCCACGTTGGGTGATGGACTACATTGAGTTCTAACCACTAGGCTACCTGCTGGCCCACGTTGGGTGATGGACTGCATTGAGTTCTAACCACTAGGCTACCTGCTGGCCCACGTTGGGTGATGGACTGCATTGAGTTCTAACCACTAGGCTACCTGCTGCCCCACGTTGGGTGATGGGACTGCATTGAGTTCTAACCACTAGGCTACCTGCTGGCCCACGTTGGGTGATGGACTGTATTGAGTTCTAACCACTAGGCTACCTGCTGGCCCACGTTGGGTGATGGACTGCATTGAGTTCTAACCACTAGGCTACCTGCTGGCCCACGTTGGGTGATGGACTGCATTGAGTTCTAACCACTAGGCTACCTGCTGGCCCAGGTTGGGTGATGGACTGCATTGAGTACTAACCACTAGGCTACCTGCTGCCCCAGGTTGGGTGATGGGACTGCATTGAGTACTAACCACTAGGCTACCTGCTACCCCAGGTTGGGTGATGGACTGCATTGAGTTCTAACCACTAGGCTACCTGCTGCCCCAGGTTGGGTGATGGACTGCATTGAGTTCTAACCACTAGGCTACCTACTGGCCCACGTTGGGTGATGGGACTGCATTGAGTTCTAACCACTAGGCTACATGCTGCCCCACATTGGGTGATGGACTGCATTGAGTACTAACCCCTAGGCTACCTGCTGGCCCACGTTGGGTGATGGGACTGCATTGAGTACTAACCACTAGGCTACCTGCTGAGCCACGTTGGGTGATGGGACTGCATTGAGTTCTAACCACTAGGCTACCTGCTGCCCCAGGTTGGGTGATGGACTGCATTGAGTTCTAACCACTAGGCTACCTGCTGGCCCACGTTGGGTGATGGACTGCATTGAGTTCTAACCACTAGGCTACCTGCTGCCCCAGGTTGGGTGATGGACTGCATTGAGTTCTAACCACTAGGCTACCTGCTGCCCCACGTTGGGTGATGGGACTGCATTGAGTTCTAACCCCTAGGCTACCTGCTGCCCCAGGTTGGGTGATGGACTGCATTGAGTTCTAACCACTAGGCTACCTGCTGGCCCAGGTTTGGTGATGGACTGCATTGAGTTCTAACCACTAGGCTACCTGCTGCCCCACGTTGGGTGATGGGACTGCATTGAGTTCTAACCACTAGGCTACCTGCTGGCCCAGGTTGGGTGATGGACTGCATTGAGTTCTAACCACTAGGCTACCTGCTGCCCCAGGTTGGGTGATGGACTGCATTGAGTTCTAACCACTAGGCTACCTGCTGGCCCACGTTGGGTGATGGGACTACATTGAGTTCTAACCACTAGGCTACCTGCTGCCCCACGTTGGGTGATGGGACTGCATTGAGTTCTAACCACTAGGCTACATGCTGCCCCACATTGGGTGATGGACTGCATTGAGTACTAACCCCTAGGCTACCTGCTGGCCCACGTTGGGTGATGGACTGCATTGAGTTCTAACCACTAGGCTACCTGCTGCCCCACGTTGGGTGATGGGACTGCATTGAGTACTAACCACTAGGCTACCTGCTGGCCCACGTTGGGTGATGGGACTGCATTGAGTACTAACCACTAGGCTACCTGCTGAGCCACGTTGGGTGATGGGACTGCATTGAGTTCTAACCACTAGGCTACCTGCTGCCCCACGTTGGGTGATGGACTGCATTGAGTTCTAACCACTAGGCTACCTGCTGCCCCACATTGGGTGATGGACTGCATTGAGTTCTTTAGTCAGGAAAAAGGTACATATAGATGTAAGAAACTGGCCTCTAACGTGACATATATTCAAGATGGGTCTAAACCAGGAAGTTCCATTGAGATCACAAATCTCTGCCTGCTAAAAGTTCCCAAGACCTGGCCAAGATTCAGAATGTCTTCAGAGCAATTTCCCCATAAAGAAACCTTCCTGTGGTTAAATGCATGTGACTTTAATGGACGGTCTAGTAAAGACTAGCAGTGCTTGAAAAGTGCAGCTTCATCCTTTTGACCTGTATATAAGTAATGCAGAGGGATCTCTGGCTCTAAACAGCTTCTCTGGCTCTATACAGCTTTACAGTACCCCAACTCAGGTGTCTCTGGCTCTATACAGCTTCTCTGGCTCTATACAGCTTTACAGTACCCCAACGCAGGTGTCTCTGGCTCTATAAAGCTTCTCTGGCTCTATACAGCTTTACAGTACCCCAACTCAGGTATCTGGCTCTATACAGCTTCTCTGGCTCTATACAGCTTTACAGTACCCCAACTCAGGTGTCTCTGGCTCTATACAGCTTCTCTGGCTCTATACAGCTTTACAGTACCCCAACACAGGTATCACTGGCTCTACAGTACCCCAACACAGGTATCTCTCTATATCTCTACAGTACCCCAACACAGGTATCTCTATATATCTCTACAGTACCCCAACACAGGTATCTCTATATATCTCTACAGTACCCCAACACAGGTATCTCTATATATCTCTACAGTACCCCAACACAGGTATCTCTATATATCTCTACAGTACCCCAACACAGGTATCTCTATATATCTCTACAGTACCCCAACACAGGTATCACTGGCTCTACAGTACTCCAACACAGGTATCTCTATTCAACTCTACAGTACCCCAACACAGGTATCTCTATATAGCTCTACAGTACCCCAACACAGGTATCTCTGGCTCTACAGTACCCCAACACAGGTATCTCTGGCTCTACAGTACCCCAACACAGGTATATCTGGCTCTACAGTACCCCAACACAGGTATCTCTGGCTCTACGCTACCCCAACACAGGTATTTCTGGTTCTACAGTACCCCAACACAGGTATCTCTATACAGCTCTACAGTACCCCAACGCAGGTATCTCTATACAGCTCTACAGTACCCCAACACAGGTATCTCTATACAGCTCTACTGTACCCCAACACAGGTATCTCTGGCTCTACAGTACCCCAACACAGGTATATCTGGCTCTACAGTACCCCAACACAGGTATCTTTATACAGCTCTACAGTACCCCAACACAGGTATCTCTATACAGCTCTACAGTACCCCAACACAGGTATCTCTATACAGCTCTACAGTACCCCAACACAGGTATCTCTATATATCTCTACAGTACCCCAACACAGGTATCTCTATACAGCTCCAAAGGGAGAAGTAGAGAGAAGAAGAGTTGGTGGGATGTACTGTAGAAGACAGGAATCTAACGGAGAAGGACAGGGGATCACACTGGTAGGTTTCATCCCTTAAACGTTCTCTCTCTCAGTGGCTCCACACAGGCTTTGATGGGTCTCTGACTGTTTGCAGCCAAGACAGTGGGGAAACTCACCCGCTAGAAAGAAACGCATGTGTTGCTCCTCAGCAGGCAGGCTGGCTACACTTCTCCCTGTGAAGTCAGACTGGCTGAATTCTGTACTCTGTAATGCTTTGGTTGTATTGAGAAGAATAACTACAGTACAGTATTGAATCAGGTCACATGACAGCAGGTAACTCAATACTTGATCCTACTTCAAACACCAGGTGTTCTAACGGCTTGGATAAAGGGTAATCCTTTACCCCTTAGACTCCATCCCAAATGACACACTTTTGGGGCCCTGGTTGAGGAATGCCCTAGAATAGGGTGTCATTTAGGAAGCATTTTTAGAGTGGAAGACCTTAGCGAAAATATCTGTGCGAGAAGGTTTCTCTGCATTCTCACTACTGGTTAATCCCTGTCTAGTCAAGTCTTATCTCTAGCTGTGTTCTGGGAACAGAAACCAATGGATTATCCGCATTACGGCAGGTACCAGCAAGGTATTGTACGAGTCCAAAATACACTGCTCAAAAATAAAGGGAACACTTAAACAACACAATGTAACTCCAAGTCAATAACACTTCTGTGAAATCAAACTGTCCACTTGGGAAGCAACACTGATTGACAATACATTTCACATGCTGTTGTGCAAATGGAATAGACAACAAGTGGAAATTATAGGGAATTAGCAAGACACCCCCAATAAAGGAGTGGTTCTGCAGGTGATGACCAGACCACTTCTCAGTTCCTATGCTTCCTGGCTGATGTTTTGGTAACTTTTGAATGCTGGCGGTGCTTTCACTCTAGTGGTAGCATGAGACAAGTGGCAAGAAGGTTTGCTGTGTCTGTCAGCGTAGTGTCCAGAGCATGGAGGCGCTACCAGGAGACAGGCCAGTACATCAGGAGACGTGGAGGAGGCCGTAGGAGGGCAACAACCCAGCAACAGGACCGCTACCTCCGCCTTTGTGCAAGGAGGTGCAGGAGGAGCACTGCCAGAGTCCTGCAAAATGACCTCCAGCAGGCCACAAATGTGCATGTGTCTGCTCAAACGGTCAGAAACAGACTCCATGAGGGTGGTATGAGGGCCCGACGTCCACAGGTTGGCGTTGTGCTTACAGCCCAACACCGTGCAGGACGTTTGGCATTTGCCAGAGAACACCAAGATTGTCAAATTCGCCACTTCCGCCCTGTGCTCTTCACAGATGAAAGCAGGTTCACACTGAGCACATGTGACAGACGTGACAGAGTCTGGAGACGCCGTGGAGAATGTTCTGCTTCTGCAACATCCTCCAGCATGACCGGTTTGGCGGTGGGTCAGTCATGGTGTGTATAACCCTAGCACAGACTGTTTATCTTTAGAGACTCTTGTCCTCTGTCATAACCATAGCAGACTGTTTATCTGTAGAGAAACTTGTCCTATGTCATAACTATAACAGACTGTTTATCTGTAGAGAGACTTGTCCTATGTCATAACTATAGCAGACTGTTTATCTGTAGAGAGACTTGTCCTCTGTCAAAACTATAGCAGACTGTTTATCTGTAGAGAGACTTGTGTGTGTGTGTGTGTGTGTGTGTGTGTGTGTGTGTGTGTGTGAGTTTAGAAAGAAACTAATGTCTGTACCCCTTTCTCAACAGCATTAGTCTCATGTCTAAACCCCTTTCTCAACAGCATTAGACTCATGTCTAAACCCCTTTCTCAACAGTATTTCCTCTAACTGCAGAAACAACAGGGACTTATTATACCCCCGATACACACCACAACACTGCCTTTATGGGTGAGTCAGTCTAACATCTCCAGCTTCTACTTTGATGTTTACGGTCGGCTGTATAGCTTGGTTGAGAGCCAAAGTAATTGAATATGCGTCATTCGGTGGCTTTATGGTGAGGGAGGATGCTTTTGTTTTTCATGAGCATGGCCTTATTTATATTACAGCATATTGGATGCCTTTCATTCATATTCCATTCACCCAGTTCAATATAACAGTGATAAGTTTAGCCTACTACATGATACTCACATTCTCCCTATAACCATCATGAGGTTGCTATCCTATCCTATGAATGAAAGTTGACAACACAGGTCGAGAGACAACTTTGAGGTGACAGACAGACAGACACATGGTCAGACAGTGACATTCAATACCGCCTTGCACACTCTTACCTGCATCTAGCTGATATACTGTAGGGTTTAATCATCAGTCCAACAGTTGCAAACAAGAGTTTCTATTGGACAAATTCAGGTATGTTTATCCCCGTTGTGTTCTGTTTGCTTCTTGTTTTTTTTAAACAGAATCGGCGGAATGAATAAGCCCCTGATCACACGTTAACACAGTTCACTTTCTTAGCAGCCACATTGTATTCCATCTCATATCAATAATCTCTCCCCCCCTCACCTTTTCCCTTCATTTGTGGACTTTAATGCACAGCACATCAGCTGTATGTGACCAGGCGAAACAACCTTTCCAAGCCAAACCACAACATAACCACTGACCGCTACTCACAGGCTACATCATTGTCACCATATTAGCTAAAGTAACGTCATAGTCGGCATAGCTAATATAATTAACGCATTAGTAAACCCTCTACAATTATGTAGTAACGTTACAGTATATAGTCAGTAAACAGTTTAGCAGTTACATCAGCGGGCCACTGTGGCAATAACTTAGTAAAACCAAAAGCTTACCTTAACTTGGAAGCGTTCCAGTGTTGTGTTCGTTAGTCATAGCCAGCTAGCTAACATATCATCGCTCTGTTTGAGCAGGGTGTTTGAGTAGGCTAAACTAGTTAGCTGTATTTGCTAGCTAAGTAAGTAAAACAGAAGAAAAATGATTAAATATTTTTCTCTCTATCTTGCTTCTCCTTCATTTTTGAAGAAATGAATTTGTTAAAAACTGTTCAAACTAGAACTAACACATGAAATAAAGGTCAAAAATAAAATGTGTAAACCCGCTACAATCATGCAGTACAGTGTACAGTTAGCAAGCAGTTTAGCAGTTACACTGACGGGCCTCAGTGTCAATACATTTATAAAACCAAAAGCTTACCTTGACTTGGAAGAGTTCCATTGTTGGATAGCCATAGCCAGCTAGGTAACATAGCCTCCCTCTCTGTTTGAGCCGAGTGTTTGAATAGGCTAAACTAGCTAGCTGCATTTGATGCTAGATAAGTAAGTGAAAGTGAATGTGAAAAATGTATATACATAGCTAGGTTTCTCTGTCTCTCTCTCTCAAAACTGTTCAACAATTGTCTTCCTCTCTCATTGAGTCAACTACTCACCACATTTTATGCACTGCAGTGCTAGCTAGTTGTAGCTTATGCTTTCAGTTCTAGATTCATTCTCTGATACTTTGATTGGGTGGACAACATGTCAGTTCATGCTACAAGAGCTCTGATAGGTTGGAGGACGTCCTCCAGAAGTTATCATGATTACTGTGTAAGTCTATGGAAGTGGGTGAGAACCATGAGCCTCCTGGGTTTTGTATTGAAGTCAATGTACTCAGAGGAGGAAGGAAGCTAGCTGTCCTCCGGCTACACCATGGTGCTACCCTACAGAGTGCTGTTGAGGCTACTGAAGACCTTCATTGCAAAACAGTGTGTTTTAATCAATTATTTGGTGACATTAATATATTTAGTATAGTTTAATCTAAAAAGGATAACTTTTTAAATGTTTTACACTTTTTATTTTTATGAAATTCACTAAGGAGGATGCTCCTCCCCTTCCTCCTCTGAGGAGTCTCCACTGGCCGTAAATCTTTCAGAGACGAGGCCCTAACAAACACGAGGCCCTGCATCTCTTTTTAAAGTGAGCCCTGGTCAATAAATAATTTAAGCAAAAAAAATGTTGACAGCATAGTTACACAGACATACAGCGATTTGTTTAATTGGTTGTGACTCATTATAAAAGTATTGTTACAGCAGAACGATTGATCAGGCAGCAGGAGACACCGTGTGGAACTGATGTAGAAACATACACAGCTGCGTTTTTGTGAAATTTCTGGACTTTTTGGAGTGTAACATTTTTTCATCATTAAAAATCCTATTTTCCCTAAATCTAAACCTAACCCTAACCCTAACCCCTAAATCTAAACCTAACCCTAACCCTAACTCCTAACTCTAAACCTAACCCTAACCCTAACCCCTAACCTTAAACCTAACTCTAACTCTAACTCTAACCCTAACCCCAAAACCCTAGACATAACTCTTAAGGTTAAAATAGCATTTTAACAAGGCCCTGAATTTTTCAATAGACCTGAATTTTTCTTTAACAGTTCTTGTTTTCCTATCTTGTCAGGATATTAGGTAGAAATGTGAGGACATTGGGGTCCTGGTAATGTAGGAAAACATGTACACACACACACACACACACACACACAGCCTGACAACCCTTCCAGCCATGGCAATGTATCATGCGGTTCTTGTAAGCACAATGAGATACACTGTAAAGGCTAGTGGACAATCCTATAATATATCTTATGTCTATTTATGAACTGGATGGTTGCGAAAATATATTTTACTGCAAAGTTGTTTGGCTGGAGGGGCATTAGGATATATATCATTAGGATATATAGCATTAGGGTATATAACATTAGGATATATATCATTAGGGTATATAACATTAGGATAAATATCATTAGGGTATATAACATTAGGATAAATAGCATTAGGATATATATCATTAGGGTATATATCATTAGGGTATATAACATTAGGATATATATCATTAGGATATATAACATTAGGATATATAACATTAGGATATATATCATTAGGATATATAACATTAGTATATATATCATTAGGATATATAACATTAGGATATATATCATTAGGATATATAACATTAGGATATATATCATTAGGGTATATAGCATTAGGATATATAACATTAGGATATATATCATTAGGATATATAACATTAGGATATATAACATTAGGATATATATCATTAGGATATATAACATTAGTATATATATCATTAGGATATATAACATTAGGATATATATCATTAGGATATATAACATTAGGATATATATCATTAGGATATATAACATTAGGATATATATCATTAGGGTATATAGCATTAGGATATATAACATTAGGATATATATCATTAGGGTATATAGCATTAGGATATATAACATTAGGATATATATCATTAGGGTATATATCATTAGGGTATATAACATTAGGATATATATCATTAGGGTATATAGCATTAGGATATATAACATTAGGATATATATCATTAGGGTATATATCATTAGGGTATATAACATTAGGATATATATCATTAGGGTATATATCATTAGGGTATATAACATTAGGATATATATCATTAGGGTATATATCATTAGGATATATAACATTAGGATATATAACATTAGGATATATATCATTAGGAGATGTTATTAAAGCGTCTAGGAAATATCGACCTGTAAACACAGAGAAGCAATAGGCTGGAATATCAACTATGAATATTTATGATGAATGTAAGTTTTTCTTTTTGAAAGCTGATTAATAAAAAACTATCCAAGTCAAATGTTCTCTCATTCAGCTATGTATGTTCCTGTCTGACAACAATACATACAGTCACATAGGGTTTATGATGTTGTGGCTTTTGGAATCTAATCTAATCTAAGGGAAACAAGTGGGTTCAGACACTGAAAACGATACTTATTTTCAGTTCCTCTGTGGATGTTATGTGTTCAGCCCCTACTCTTGAAATTATGTTGGCATGGCAACACCAAGTATTCTTTCAGGATCAATGAGGCAACTGGGAGGCTCCAATGAAAGGAAAGAGAACCCAACCCTGGACTCTGACACCCTCTCCATAGCTCTACAACTTGACTCCAATGTGGTATAACTTGTGCCTCCAGGATTGGTGTTTTAAGTTACCCCTTATCATTTAGAAGTGATCTTTGATTCATGGCTAGTACAATACGACTTCCTGAATCCAACATGACCTTCCGTTGGCTAACTGCATTCATGATGCATACTGGGATGTTCCAGTGCACTCTTATTCTGTTCAGGTTGAGCTTCTTCCAGACAGTCATGTCCACCATCCTGGCTGTCTGCCCTGCAGTTGCAGCACATGTTGACTTGGAGACAGGGGAGGACATACATGTTGACTTGGAGACAGGGGAGGACATATATGTTGACTTGGAGACAGGGGAGGACATACATGTTGACTTGGAGACAGGGGAGGACATATATGTTGACTTGGAGACAGGGGAGGACATACATGTTGACTTGGAGACAGGGAGGACATACATGTTTACTTGGAGAAAGGGGAGGACATACATGTTGACTTGGAGACAGGGAGGACATACGTGTTGACTTGGAGAAAGGGGAGGACATACATTTTGACTTGGAGACAGGGGAGGACATACATGTTGACTTGGAGACAGGGGAGGACATACATGTTGACTTGGAGACAGGGGAGGACATACATGTTGACTTGGAGACAGGGAGGACATACATGTTGACTTGGAGAAAGGGGAGGACATACATTTTGACTTGGAGAAAGGGGAGGATGCAACCACACATGATGACAAGCGCATAAGGCAGGTTTTCAACTTACTATGCCTCTCCAATGTCAATTCCATCCTGACTCTCCCTCCCCTCTGGCAGTTATTACAGACAGAAACACCATGAAACTGGACTGCCACATGTCAGGAGGCCATTCAACAGTCAAAATGACATCTGGAAAGTGCTGGCGTGCGTTGTCCTCTTAAGTACATGTTTTACAACTAGCCATGGCTGATTACCATTCTTCACCAGCTCCACCTCCTCAGAAACCCGTTTTACTGTCCATCGAAGCCCAGGGATCATCTTCAAATGTAAATGTGTGTGGAGCTGTTCTACATCCCTCACAAACAACACTTTATATAGTTGTAGTCTATGACCTACACTAAGTAGCTGGGCCAGTTGTATGCCACAGTATAGGACTCACGATCACGGCCGGTTGTGATACAGCCCGGGATCAAATCCGGGTCTATAGTGACACCTTTAGCACTGCGATGTAATGCCTTAGACCGCTGCGCCACTCAGGAGGCACTCTATGAGATGTTTCCCAAAACCATCGTTATTAACGTTGCACTTGACACGCTCGGAATCTAACGCCTGCCTTAGGCCTCTCGCAGAACAGTTAAGTGCGTCGTTACTCGTTAGATGCCATTTAGCCCTCCCGCATCACTTTATACACAGAAGATCTCTGCTAAACATACTGTAGAATCCATGGTTTATCCCTCTCTCTGTGACCGCCGATAACTTCAGAACTGGACTTTTGCAAAATGCATGTTACATCATCGGCTGTTGTAGGAAAGATACATGGTTAAAACACTCGTAAGCCTAATTTCCATCGCTGTCGGGAAACTGGCCCCTGGTTAACTCAGACTTTGAATCAACCTTACACAAACATCTAATTCCGATGTCTGAGCCCTCTTGTTTTCCTTAGAGCTGAATGAGAGAGAACTTGACTTGGAAAGTTGTCTAGTAATCAGCTACCAAAAAGTAAAGCATATATTCATCATAAATATTCATAGTTGATATTTCTGCCCATTGTATTTCTGTGTTAACAGGTCTATATTTCCTAGATGGTTAATAAGATTTTCTTATGCTGATCTAGCAATATCAGAGCTTGCATTATTGGGTTACATGGGTTTATGCTGCCCATCCCCCTCCAGCCAGGCATTACTTTGCACTTTTTTTGTTTAAATTGTCACGTATATATATTTAACCACTTTTGCAGTCAAATATTTTTTCACAACCATCCATTTAATAAATGGGAGACATTAGAGATGTGAAAAAACATGGTTGGGTTTTGTTCTACCTGGGTTAGAAGTGTCTCAGAAATGTTTGGGGCATTGCCACTAGTCTTGTAATCCTGGTAAATACTCTTTCATCCTGGTAAATATAGTTTCATCACAGAGTGAACAGCTGAGTTTGATTATTTCCAAAGACAAACTAGGGACACTCTGAGGATCAGTTGGTAATCTGGATCATACTACAGTAGATTGTCAACGTACCTCTAATGCCAAACTACCATACCAGATATTCCTTACTTACTAGTTTTGCAATACTGCTGTTGTGACAACCCTATGCAACACAGTTCGCTCACAATCGCTCCCTCTGAAAAGCTAAATGATGGTGAATAGATTACAGTAGATAATGATGGTGAATAGATTATTGTAGACAATGATGGTGAATAGATTACTGTAGATAATTATTGTGAATAGTGTACTCTATGTAATGATGATGGATAGATTACTGTAGATAATTATTGTGAATAGTGTACTGTAGGTATTGTGTACTCACGGTTTTTGTTCAGTGTAGATTATGTATTGCAGAGTAGGTTTCTCTGAGACAGCGATCACACACACACAAGTTCACACACGTTCACACAGACACACACACTTCCAGGTGGTTTGGGCCACTGTAGGGAGACACAGAGGAAGATGAAGAGATATGTCAGTCATGCATGTACAGAACCACCATCCAGGACAGCAGCGATCAGTAGGCCCATAATGGCCATAACAAGACAGCAGCAGCTGTTCAGATCAATGGACAGCAACTCATGGCTAGCCACTACAGTTTCAGTACATAACATACTCAGCCCCAAGGACAGAAACCCAAGACTGTGACTGCTGCAGCATCCTCAAAATGTTCAGCACCATGGACAGATCTCCAACTCTAATCTGTTCAGCACCATGGACAGATCTCCAACTGTACTCTGTTCAGCACCACGGACAGTTCCCCAACTGTACTCTATTCAGCACTATGGACAGATCTCCAACTCTAATCTGTTCAGTCCCATGGACAGATCTCCAACTCTAATCTTTTCAGCACCATGGACAGTTCCCCAACTGTACTCTATTCAGCACTATGGACAGATCTCCAACTCTAATCTGTTCAGCACCATGGACAGATCTCCAACTGTGCTCTGTTCAGCACCATGGACAGATCTCCAATTTTACTCTGTCGGCACCATGGACAGATCTCCAATTTTATTCTGTTCAGCACCATGGACAGATCAAATCAAATCAAATGTAATTTGTCACATACACATGGTTTGCAGATGTTAATGCGAGTGTAGCGAAATGCTTGTGCTTCTTGTTTCCGACAACGCAGTAATATCAAACGAGTAATCTAACCTAACAATTTTACAACAATAACCTTATACACACAAGTATAAAGGAATGAATAAGAATATGTACATAAACAAATATATGAATGAGTGATGGTACAGAACGGCATAGTCAAGATGCAGTAGATGGTATAGAGTACAGTACATACATATGAGATGAGTAATGTAGGGTATGTAAACATATAAAAGTGCCATTGTTTAAAGTGGCTAGTGATACATTACATCAAGATGGCAAGATGCAGTGGATGGTATAGAGTACAGTATATACACATGAGATGAGTAATGTAGGGTATGTAAACATATAAAAGTGCCATTGTTTAAAGTGGCTAGTGATACATTACATCAAGATGGCAAGATGCAGTGGATGGTATAGACTACAGTATATACATATGAGATGAGTAATGAAGGGTATGTAAACATATAAAAGTGCCATTGTTTAAAGTGGCTAGTGATACATTACATCAAGATGGCAAGATGCAGTAGATGGTATAGAGTACAGTATATACATATGAGATGAGTAATGTAAGGTATGTAACCATTATATGAAGTGGCATTGTTTAAAGTGGCTAGTGATACATTTATTACATCAAGTTGTCCAGTGGCTGGAGTTGAGTCAGTATGTTGGCAGCAGCCACTCAATGTTAGTGGTGGCTGTTTAACAGTCTGATGGCCTTGAGATAGAAGCTGTTTTTCAGTCTCTCGGGTCCCTGCTTTGATGCACCTGTACTGGCCTCGCCTTCTGGATGATAACGGGGTGAACAGGTAGTGGCTCGGGTGGTTGTTGTCCTTGATGATCTTTTTGGCCTTCCTGTGACATCGGGTGGTGTAGGTGTCCTGGAGGGCAGGTAGTTTGCCCCCGGTGATGCGTTGTGCAGACCTCACTACCCTCTGGAGAGCCTTACGGTTGTGGGCGGAGCAGTTGCCATACCAGGCGGTGATACAGCCCGACAGGATGCTCTCGATTGTGCATCTGTAAAAGTTTGAGTGTTTTTGGTGACAAGCTACATTTCTTCAGCCTCCTGAGGTTGAAGAGGCGCTGCTGCATCTTCTTCACCACACTGTCTGTGTGGGTGGACCAATTCAGTTTGTCCGTGATGTGTACGCCGAGGAACTTAAAACTTCCCACCTTCTCCGTTACTGTCCCGTCGATGTGGATAGGGGGCTGCTCCCTCTGCTGTTTCCTGAAGTTCACGATCATATCCTTTGTTTTGTTGACGTTGAGTGTGAGGTTATTTTCCTGACACCACACTCCGAGGGCCCTCACCTCCTCCCTGTAGGCCGTCTCGTCGTTGTTGGTAATCAAGCCTACCACTGTAGTGTTGTCTGCAAACTTGATGATTGAGTTGGAGGCGTGCATGTCCACGCAGTCATGGGTGAACAGGGAGTCCAGGAGAGGGCTGAGAATGCACCCTTGTGGGGTCCCAGTGTTGAGGATCAGCAGGGTGGAAATGTTGTTACCTACCCTCACAACCAGGAATTCCAGTACCCAGTTGCACAGGGCGGGGTCGAGACCCAGGGTCTCGAGCTTGATGACGAGTTTGAAGGGTACTATGGTGTTAAATGCTGAACTGTAGTCGCTGAACAGCATTCTCACATAGGTATTCCTCTTGTCCAGATGGGTTAGGGCAGTGCGCAGTGGGATTGCGATTGGTTCGTCTGTGAACCTATTGGGGCGGTAAGCAAATTGGAGTGGGTCTAGGGTGTCAGGTAGGGTGGAGGTGATATGGTCCTTGACTAGTCTCTCAAAGCACTTCATTATGATGGAAGTGAGTGCTACGAGGCGGTAGTCATTTAGCTCAGTTACCTTAGCTTTCTTGGGAACAGGAACAATGATGGCCCTCAAAAAGAAAGGAGGACCAAGGCACTCTTCATATAATTAATTAATATGCCTTTATTAGTATGGCATATTCAATAGAAACAAAGTTTTAAAAACCGACGCGTTTCGGCTGCATGGCCTTCGTCAGGGAGTACAAAAAAAAAATGAAAAGAATACAATGTCTCTAGAACAGCTTTTCCAATTAGCCCTAATTGGAAGAGGGAGTGGTTACACAATTGATTAGACACACCTAGTAAGCAATACTATACACATTAAAAGGTGAAATACTGTAGCTGTGTTATCATAAAAATACAACTCCAAGCTAGAAGTATCAGAACAAATATAAATGTAGTTCTAACCTTAAATATGACTGGGAGAAGTGTCAAGAATAATAAAGTAATATATTCCATAGTACACTAGAACACAGCAAAACATGAACAACAACAGTCTAAACATAGCTGAGGGCAATTAAGCAAAATGTCCACTAGATGACAGCAAATGGACCCATCACGACCCTACAGGAAGGGTGAGAAATCCATATCTTCATTTAAACCAGGGTACTTAGTGGCCTGTAGTTTATAAATCCATATCTTCATTTAAACCAGGGTATTTAGTGGCCTGTAGTTTGTAAATCCCAAAACTTTCCCTTTGGTTTAACAGTTTAAGACGGTCCCCTTTTCTAATAGAGGCCGGAATATGATCAATACCCATAGCTTGTAGGGAGGCAGGGTTGCCATGGTGTAGGGACTTGTAGTGCCTTGCCATGGTGTAGGGACTTGTAGTGCCTTGCCATGGTGTAGGGACTTGTAGTGCCTTGCCATGGTGTAGGGACTTGTAGTGCCTTGCCATGGTGTAAGGACTTGTGGTGCCTTGCCATGGGATAGTCTTCATTTCCTATGGCGTAATTGTGTTCTGCTAAGCGGTCTTGAAGGCGTCTCTTTGTCCGTCCAATGTAGAACACCTTGCACTGTGGACATTCCAATGTAGAACACCTTGCACTGTGGACATTCCAATCTATAGATGACATGAGTGGTTTTACAGTTAATGAAATGCTTGATGTAATACTGATTTTGGAAGCTGTGTCAACAAAATACTTCTTCTGTGCCATATTACTGTAATGGTTGCATTTAAAAGAGCCCTTGGGTTTGTGGTCAAGCCAAGTTTTTTGAGAGTCACCCGGAAGATAACTGTAGACTAATTTGTCATTTAGGGTAGGACATCTCTTAAAGCATACTGGTGGCTCAGGAAAGACTTGGCGTAGTAGCGTATCACTTTGGATGATTTGGATGATTCCCTTTGGATGATTCACCAATTATTTTTTAAATGTTCTCTGCTTCAGTGCTCTATTATGTAACAGAATACACTCTCTCTGATGTATCACGAGGCACTCAACTTCGCAACAAGTTCTCTCTGTCAAGTAATCCAGCCCTTATACCTGCATCTTTCAGGACCTGAACGCTATAGCCCCGATTCAAGAAGCGATTCTCCAATTCAGCAGATTTGACACTGTAGTCTGTTTCCTGATCGCAAATTCTGCGGACTCTTTGGAATTGGCCATATGGGGTGAAAGCTGTCTGCCCTCAGAATGGTATTCCCATCTGTAGGCTTCCTAAAGATTGATGTGTGCAAACAACAATTGTCATTTTTACTGATGTCGAGGTGGCCCTCTTGAAGCATGAGGACAGCAAACTGGGATAGGGATTGATTGAATATGTCCGTAAACACACCAGCCAGCTGGTCTGCATGCTCTGAGGACGCGGCTGGGGATGCCGTCTGGGCCTGCAGCCTTGCGAGGGTTTACACGTTTAAATGTTTTGCTCAGGTTTCGGTAGTGGGCCGTATCAGTGGCATTGTGTTGTCCTCAAAGCGAGCAAAGAAGTTGTTTAGTCTGTCTGGGAGCAAGACATCCTGGTCCGCGACGGGGCTGGTTTTCCTTTTATAGTCCGTGATTGACTGTAGACCCTGCCACATACCTCTCCAACTCTAATCTGTTTAGCACCATGGACAGATCTCCAACTCTAATCTGTTTAGCACCATGGACAGATCTCCAACTGTAATCTGTTCTGCACCATGAACAGATCTCCAAATGTACTCTGTTCAGCACCATGGACAGATCTCCATCTGTACTCTGTTCAGCACTATGGGCAAATCTCCCACTGTACTCTGTTCAGCACCATGGAATGAGCTCCAAGTGTACTCTGTTAGGACCATGGAAAACCCCCAGCCTGTTAGGACCATGGAAAACCCCCAGCCTGTTCAGCACCATGGATAACTCCCAGCCTGTTCAGCACCATGGATAACCCCCAGCCTGTTCAGCACCATGGATAACCCCCAGCCTGTTCAGCTCCATGGATAACTCCTAGCCTGTTCAGCACCAGAGGAGAACAGGAGAGGAGACAGGAGAGGAGAACAGGAGAGGAGAAAATGAGAGGAGAACAGGAGAGGAGGCAGGAGAGGAGACAGGAGAGGAGACA
>NC_092160.1:31382218-31439718 GCF_045791955.1 Oncorhynchus clarkii lewisi | reverse complement strand
CATTACATAAAAAACAAAATGCATCATATAACATTATTACATCACTACATATCTACAGTACAAAATGTATAATACCACCATACAACAATATTACAAAGTACGTTTGTGTGCTAGTGTGTGTGTGCGTATGCGTGTGTGTGGGTATGCATGCGTGTGTCTGTACCTGTTTGTGTGTCTCTTCAACGTCCCTGCTGTTCCATATAATGTTTTAATATCGATTTTGTTAATCTGATTCTACTGCTTACATCAGTTACCTGATGTGGAATAGAGTTCCATGTAGTCATGGCTCTATGTAGTACTGTGCGCCTCCCATAGTCTGTTCTGGACTTGGGGATTTTGAAGAGATCTCTGATGGCATGTCTTGTGGGTTATGCATGGGTGTCTGTGCTGCTTGCTAGTCGTTTTCAAGCTTGGTGCATTCAGCTTGTCATCACTCCTTACAAAAACAGGTGGTGATAAAGTCAATCTCTCCTCCATTTTGAGCCATGAGAAATGTGCATGCATATTATTTGAATGTTAGCCCTTTGTGTACATTTAAGAGGACAGCCGTGCTGCCATGTTCTGAGCAAAGTCCCTCTTCATGGCACCTGGACAGTAGTCCAGTTGCGACAACTAGGGCCTGTAGGACCTGCCTTGTTGATAGTGCTGTTAAGAAGGTAGAAACTAGGGCCTGTAGGACCTGCCTTGTTGATAGTGTTGTTAAGAAGGTAGAAACTAGGGCCTGTAGGACCTGCCTTGTTGATAGTGCTGTTAAGAAGGTAGAAACTAGGGCCTGTAGGACCTGCCTTGTTGATAGTGTTGTTAAGAAGGTAGAAACTAGGGCCTGTAGGACCTGCCTTGTTGATAGTGCTGTTAAGAAGGTAGTCCAGTTGCGACAACTAGGGCCTGTAGGACCTGCCTTGTTGATAGTGCTGTTAAGAAGGTAGAAACTAGGGCCTGTAGGACCTGCCTTGTTGATAGTGCTGTTAAGAAGGTAGGAACTAGGGCCTGTAGGACCTGCCTTGTTGATAGTGTTGTTAAGAAGGTAGAAACTAGGGCCTGTAGGACCTGCCTTGTTTATAGTGTTGTTAAGAAGGTAGAAACTAGGGCCTGTAGGACCTGCCTTGTTGATAGTGTTGTTAAGAAGGCAGAGCAGCGCTTTATTATGGACAGACTTCTCCCTATTGTAGCTACTGTTGTATCAATATGTTTTGACCATGACAGTTTATAATCCAGGGTTAATCCAAGCCGTTTAGTCATCTCAACTTGCTCAATTACCACATTATTCATTACAAGATTTAGTTGAGGTTTAGGGTTTAGTGAATGATTTGTGCCAAATACAATGGTTTTAGTTGTTTTAGTATTTAGGACTAACTTATTCCTTGCCACTGTCACGTTCTGACCTTAGTTCCTTTGTTTTTGTCTTTGTTTTAGTATGGTCAGGGCGTGAGTTGGGGTGGGCAGTCTATATTTGTTTTTCTATGTTGGTTTTTGTTTTTGGCCTAGTATGGTTCTCAATCAGAGGCAGGTGTTGTTAGTTGTCTCTGATTGAGAATCATACTTAGGTGGCCCTTTTCCACCTGGGTTTTGTTGGTGTTTATTTTCTGTTCTGTGTTTTGTTGCACCGTTCAGGACTGTTCGTTTGTTGTGTATTGTTTTGTTTCTGTGTTCATTAAAACCATTTTAATATGGACACTTACCATGCTGCACCTAAGTCCGATCCATACTCCTCTTCAGACGAAGAGGAAATCTGCCATTACAGAAACACCCACCCCCAGAGGTCCAAGCAGTGTGGTAACGGGCAGCAGCAGGAGAGGCAGCAATATTTGGAGAACTGGACTTGGGAGGAGATTCTGGACGGCAAAGGACCCTGGGCACAGCCAGGGGAATATCGCCGCCCCAAAGCAGAGCTGGAGGCAGCGAAAGCAGAGAGGCGCCGGTATGAGGTGGCAGCACGGCAGTGCAGCTGGAAGCCCGAGAGGCAGCCCCAAAAACGTTTTGGGGGGAGGCACACGGGGAGTGTGGCGAAGGCAGGTAGGAGACCTGCGCCAACTTCCCGTGCTTATCGGAGATCGAGAGGGACCAGGCAGGCACCGTGTTATGCGGTGGAGCGCACGGTGTCCCCGATGCGTGTGCAAAGCCCAGGGCGGTACATTCCAGCTCCTCGTATCGGCCGGGCTAGAGTGGGCATCGAGCCAGGTGCCATGAAGCCGGCTCTACGCATCTGGTCTCCAGTGCGTCTCCTTGGACTGGCGTACATGGCATCAGCCTTACGCATGATGTCTCCGGTTCGCCAGCACAGCCCAGTGCGGGCTATTCCACCTCACCGCACTGGCCTGGCTACGGGGAGCATTCAACCAGGTAAGGTTGGGCAGGCTCTGTGATCAAGAGCTCCAGTGCGCCTGCACGGTCCGGTCTATCCGGTGCCACCTCCATGCACCAACTATATTGTGATCACTACATCCTATGCATTTGCTTTAAAGCCAATTTCTGCATCATTAGTAAAGTTGTGATCAATACATGTTGATGATTTCATTCTTCTGCTGTTTGTAAATACCCTGATAGGTTGACTGAAAACAGTTTGAAGCTTTTCTTGAGTGGGCAGCTTGATAAATGTTAGTCAATATTGAAATCACCCAGAAAATATACCTCTCTGTTGATATCACATACATTATCAAGAATTGCATACATATTATCCAGATAGTGACTTTTAGCACTTGGTGGACTTGCACAATAATGGGCTTTGGGTGAGGCAGATGAACCTGTTGCCATATTACTTCAACAGTATTTAACATGAGATCCTCTCTAAGCTTTACAGGAATGTGGTTCTTAACATAGACCACAACATCTCCCCCATTGGCATTTTTGTATTTTCTGTGGATGTTTTAACCATGTATTGCTACAACTGTATCATTCAAGGTAGTATCTAAGTGAGTTTCAGTGATAGTCTGAACATGAATGGAATCTAGCAAGTTATTGACTTCTTGAACCTCGTTTCTTAGGCTACATATTTTAACGTGGGATATTTTTTGCGCTTTTCTATGATGCTTGATTGTTTTCATTCCTCAGCAAGAGTAGACATGCTCATGTTATTTATTTTAGTGCAGGGTGAGCTGCACACAGAAGACATCCTATTAGTGCACACCGCCTCAGTGCTAACAGCACAACACTGGTTCATAGACACATTATTACTACAAACAATAGCTGTGGGATCAGCAATATCTCCCCATTCCTCCTTTCCCTCTTTCAATCCCTCTCTCTCATTCCTTCCCTAAAGACCTTTCCAACCCTCTTCATCCACCATCTTTCTCCAGGTACACATCATGTTATTTGTGTACCCGCCGTGATCTGTTTCTTTGTCCATCCCTCCATACTTCTCCTCATTACGCTCATCTGCACAAAAATTGACTCTATGTTTAGCACACAAACAAACTCACATGGGCTTATTTACCCTTCGTCCTGGACCATTCTGCACAGACAGGGTCAGTTACTGTGTTTTACACTATATATACAAAAGTATTTGGACACCCCTTCAAATGAATGGTTTCGGCTATCTCATCCACACCCATTGCTGACAAGTGTATAAAATGGAGCACATAGCCATGCAAACTCCATAGACAAACATTGGCAGTAGAATGGCCTTACCGAAGAGCTCAGTGACTTTCAACGTGGCACCATCATAGAATGCCACCTTTCCAACAAGTCAGTTTGTCAAATTTCTGCCCTGCTAGAGCTGCCCCGGTCAACTGTAAGTGCTGTTATTGTGAAGTGGAAACGTCTAGGAGCAACAACGGCTCAGCCGCATAGTGATAAGCCACACAAGCTCACAGAACGGGACCTCCGAGTGCTGAAGCATGTAACGCGTACAAATCGTCTGCCCTTGGTTGCAACACTCACTACCTCATGCTAGTGGTCCTAATGTAGCTCAGTTGGTAGAGCATGGTGCTTGCAATGCCAGCATAGTGGTTTTGATTCCTGAGACAACCCATTTGTAAATAATGTTTGCGCGCATGACTGTAAGTTGCTTTGGATAAAAACATCTGGGTTTCCATGGTAGGCCTTAGATCACCATGCATCGACTGGAGTGGTGTAAAGCTCGTCGCCATTGGACTCTGGAGCAGTGGAAACAGGTTCTCTGGAGTGATGAAGCACGCTTCACCATCCTGCTGTATGAATCTAGGTTTGGCGGATGCCAAGAGAACGCTACCTGCCCCAATGCATAGTGCCAACTGTAAAGTTTGGTGTAGGAGGAATAATGTCTTGTGCTGTTTTTCATGGTTCAGGCTAGGCCCATTAGTTCCAGTGAAGGGAAATCTTAACGCTACAGCATACAATGGCAACAGTTTGGGGAAGGCCCTTTCCTGTGTCAGCATGACAATGTTCCTGTGCACAAAGTGAGGTCCATACAGAAATGGTTTGTCGAGATTGGTGTGGAAGAACTGGCCTGCACAGAGCCCTGACCTCAACTCCATTGAACACATTTGGGATGAATTTGAACGCCGATTGCGAACCAGGCCTAATCGCCCCACATCAGTGCCAGACCTCACTAATGCGCATGTGGCTGACATTAAGCAAGTCGCCTCAGCAATGTCCAACATATAGTACAACACCTTCCCAGCAGAGTGGAGGCTTTTACAGCAGCAAAGGTGGGGACCAACTCCATTTTAATACCCATGATTTTGGAATGAGATATTTGACGAGCAGGTGTCCACATACTTTTGGTCATGTAGTGTACAGTGCCTTCGGAAAGTACTCAGGCCCCTTGACATTTTCCACATTTTGTTAAGGTACAGCCTTATGGATCTAAATGTTTATTTTTTTAAATCCCTCAGCAATCTACATAGAATACCCCCATAATGACAAAGTGAAAACAGGTTTTTAGACATATTTGCTAATGTACTAAAAATAAAGAACAGAAATACCTTATTTACATAGTATTCAGACCTTTTGTTACGCGTCCTGTTTCCATTGATCATCCTTGAGATGTTTCTACAACTTGATTGGAGTCCACCTGTGGTAAATTCAGTTGATTGGACATGATTTATAGACATGACACACCTGTCTATATAAGGTCCCACAGTAGACAGTGCATGTCCGAGCAAAAAAAAGCTGTGAGGTCGAAGGAATTGTCCGTAGAGCTCCGAGACAGGATTGTGTCCAGGCACAGATCTGGGGAAAGGTACCAAAACATTTCTGCAGCATTGAAAGTCCCCAGAACACAGTGGCCTCCATCATTCTTAAATTGAAGAAGTTTGGAACCACCAAGACTCATCCTAGAGCTGGCCGAACTCAGCAATCCGGTGAGAAGGGCCTTGGTCAGGGAGGTGACCAAGAACCTGATGGTCACTCTGAGAGAGCTCTAGAGTTCCTCTGTGGAGATGAAATAACCTTCCAGAAGGACAACCATCTCTGCAGCAGTCCACCAATCAGGCCTTTATGGTAGAGTGGCCAGATGGAAGCCACTCCTCAGTAAAAGACACATGACAGCCCGCTTGGAGTTTGCCAAAAGGCGCATAAAGGACTCTCTGATCATGAGAAACAAGATTCTCTGGTCTGATGAAGCAAAGATTTAACTCTTTGGCCTGAATGCCAAGCATCATGCCTGGAGGAAACCTGGCACCATCCCTATGGTGAAGCATGGTGGTGGCAGTATCAAGTTGTGGGGATGTTTTTCAGCAGCAGGGACTGGAAGACTAGTCAGGATCAAGGCAAAAATGAATGGAGAAAAGTACAGAGAGATATTTGATGAAAACCTGCTCCAGAGTGCTCATGACCTCAGGCTGGGGCAAAGGTTCACCTTCCAACAGGACAACGGCCCTAAGCGCACAGCCAAGACAACACAGGGGTTGCGACAGGACAAGTCTCTGAATGTTCTTGAGTGGCCCAGCCAGAGCCCGGACTTGAGCCCTATCTAACATTTTTCTAGAGACCTGAAAATAGCTGTGCATCAAGACACCCAGTCCAACTGACAGAGCTCGAGAGGATCTTCAGAGAAGAATCGGAGAAACTCCCCAAATAAATATTTGCCAAGCTTGTAGCGTCAAGCCCAAGAAGACTCAATGCTGTAATCGCTGCCAAAGGTGCTTCAAAAAAGTACTTAGTAAAGGGTCTGTATACTTATGTAAATGTAATATTTCATTTTTTATTTGTAATAATTTAGCAAACATTTCTAAAAACCTGTTTTTCGTTTCTCATTTTGGGGTATTGTGTGTAGATTGATGAGGGGAAAAAAACGATTTAATACATTTTAGAAGAAGGCGATAACGTAACAAAACTTGTAAAAAGTCAAGGGGTCTGAATACTTTCCGAATGGTCAGTGACTAAAGAACAATAAAGTTGGCATAGGATCCAGGATCAATTAGCTTTTTCATGTAGAGGTCAGAGCAGAATATATACATAGTAGATATACAGTGCCTTGCGAAAGTATTCGGCCCCCTTGAACTTTGCGACCTTTTGCCACATTTCAGGCTTCAAACATAAAGATATAAAACTGTATTTTTTTGTGAAGAATCAACAACAAGTGGGACACAATCATGAAGTGGAACGACATTTATTGGATATTTCAAACTTTTTTAACAAATCAAAAACTGAAAAATTGGGCGTGCAAAATTATTCAGCCCCCTTAAGTTAATACTTTGTAGCGCCACCTTTTGCTGCGATTACAGCTGTAAGTCGCTTGGGGTATGTCTCTATCAGTTTTGCACATCGAGAGACTGACATTTTTTCCATTGCAAAACAGCTCGAGCTCAGTGAGGTTGGATGGAGAGCATTTGTGAACAGCAGTTTTCAGTTCTTTCCACAGATTCTCGATTGGATTCAGGTCTGGACTTTGACTTGGTCATTCTAACACCTGGATATGTTTATTTTTGAACCATTCCATTGTAGATTTTGCTTTATGTTTTGGATCATTGTCTTGTTGGAAGACAAATCTTCGTCCCAGTCTCAGGTCTTTTGCAGACTCCATCAGGTTTTCTTCCAGAATGGTCCTGTATTTGGCTCCATCCATCTTCCCATCAATTTTAACCATCTTCCCTGTCCCTGCTGAAGAAAAGCAGGCCCAAACCAAGATGCTGCCACCACCATGTTTGACAGTGGGGATGGTGTATTCAGCTGTGTTGCTTTTACGCCAAACATAACGTTTTGCATTGTTGCCAAAAAGTTCAATTTTGGTTTCATCTGACCAGAGCACCTTCTTCCACATGTTTGGTGTGTCTCCCAGGTGGCTTGTGGCAAACTTTAAACGACACTTTTTATGGATATCTTTAAGAAATGGCTTTCTTCTTGCCACTCTTCCATAAAGGCCAGATTTGTGCAATATACGACTGATTGTTGTCCTATGGACAGAGTCTCCCACCTCAGCTGTAGATCTCTGCAGTTCATCCAGAGTGATCATGGGCCTCTTGGCTGCATCTCTGATCAGTCTTCTCCTTGTATGAGCTGAAAGTTTAGAGGGACGGCCAGGTTTTGGTAGATTTGCAGTGGTCTGATACTCCTTCCATTTCAATATTATCGCTTGCACAGTGCTCCTTGGGATGTTTAAAGCTTGGGAAATCTTTTTGTATCCAAATCCGGCTTTAAACTTCTTCACAACAGTATCTCGGACCTGCCTGGTGTGTTCCTTGTTCTTCATGATGCTCTCTGCGCTTTTAACGGACCTCTGAGACTATCACAGTGCAGGTGCATTTATACGGAGACTTGATTACACACAGGTGGATTGTATTTATCATCATTAGTCATTTAGGTCAACATTGGATCATTCAGAGATCCTCACTGAACTTCTGGAGAGAGTTTGCTGCACTGAAAGTAAAGGGTCTGAATAATTTTGCACGCCCAATTTTTCAGTTTTTGATTTGTTAAAAAAGTTTGAAATATCCAATAAATGTCGTTCCACTTCATGATTGTGTCCCACTTGTTGTTGATTCTTCACAAACAAATACAGTTTTATATCTTTATGTTTGAAGCCTGAAATGTGGCAAAGGGTCGCAAAGTTCAAGGGGGCCGAATACTTTCGCAAGGCACTGTATATCAAAACACTCCTCCTACCTGATTCATCCCTGTGGTGTTGCTATGGTAATATCATGACACGTCTCAGAACAGGTGCAGTTATAAATAATGAGTCATTAGACAAGCATGAGCAGTTTCTCACCATCTGCTATGAATATGAACAGTCTGGAGCAGGGGTCTCCAACAGGTCAATACCAGTATCTGGCACTTCTGAATGTACATGCCATTGTTCATGTTTTCCTCCGCAAACTGTCATAAACTATTCTCACAAGTATCAGACACTGCAAGCTCCCAGCTACTATCTAATCAACGTTGACATTATGACACCCTGGCTACTGGCTTAAAAAGCCAAACCAAACACAATATCTGCCAATTTATATTCAGCAAAATTGCTTGTCTGTTTTTGTGGTGTGTGCGTTTGTCCATCACTCCGTGTGTAGTTAGTTAATGTGAGAAATATCTTCCGGCTTTCTAGAAATACTTTCCCCAAAACCTCAATGAAATGAGAAATAGGCTTACCTGGCAGAAGTATATCATGAATAAGTAAATACTTGGTATCTGTTATTTGTTATTTGCAAACATTGTCATGAAATGAGCAGCAGCAGTACAGAACCATCGCTAGACAAGCACATTAGCATTAGATGGCACATTCCTCACTAGCTATATGCCCCATTAAAGGGACAGATACGGAAGGAAAGGGGAACTACACTCAAAAATCTAAATTTGTTAGTTTTCTTCAAGACCTGATGTGATTTGAGTATTGACATGGACTCAGAACATCCATTTTTTTTATTCTCTATGAACAATTATCATTTTGAGAATGAAAAACGAAAAAAATATAAAACTAGGAAAAATTGAAAAAACAATTTTGCGGGGGAAATTGTAGACTTATTAGGACCCCCCTTGAAGTTGTTTATTAACCATTATGTGCACTACTTTCTCCTGTACAGTAAAGAACCAGGGAAGAGTTGCAGGGAGAGGATATGAGAAGAATGTGCCCATTTGAAAACTAGAAATTTTCTCTTAGCATGTTTAATGTTTTTTTAAGTAGTTCTCATGCTAGAAAAGGTTGGAGACCCCTGGTCTGGAGTTTTATACTACCACTGTCTCGGTAGGCTACTCGCATACTTAATGGTTTGTGTCTGGAATCCACATTAGGTGAAACAGCTTCACTGGTCCAGCCCCAGGCCCAGGGACATTTGTTATTGTTTTTGTTTGGTTTATTAATGTAGGAGAGGAGCATCCAGCATCGTGGTCAAAACATCATAGTAGTACATACTCCACTGTTCTATTGTACAGGCAATGATGTCCTATGAAAACAATATAGTTCATTGCTTAAAGACATGTCTTTGTTGTTGTAGAATCATAAACTGATGTGTCGGTTTCTCTTTTACAGTCACGATCCAGCTTTAACACTAGAACCACTAAAGCAGCCATTTTGACCGCTCGTGAATAAATAAATAAGTATACCTCTGCAATTTCTAAAGTCATTCTTGACTTTTCTTAAAATGTCTATATAACACACTGTGGGTGTTAGAATCTTAATATCACTAACAGAACTGGAGTTAGAACCAGTTTTAGGAGGGCATGTCATTTTTAATTGGTTTCCCCCGTTGCCCTTCCTTCTCCTGACAGTTGAAAGTGCAGTACCCAGCTCATAATTGTCTCGAATGTGAACCTAAACTATCCCGAAACATATTTCACACATATAGCAACATATTCAATAAATTATGGAAAGTATGATGGGGGGAGAAATGGGGTGAATGAGCGAGAGGAAACAAAAAAAGTATAATTATGTAATTATGTAATAATTATGTAATCACCATTGTATGTGATACCATTGTATCATTCATCCATCATCGTTCATTGTATTGATATTTTCTAATTATAATCTCAAAATGTACTCATGTACTCTATATCAGTCCACCCAATCCAGTCTTATCAGTCTCCTCTGGCCTACCTGGAGAAGGCTACACAGTGACTACGTGCTTAATTGTACATGCTGAATGTCTTTCAATATCTGCAAAGCCGTTGTACTCCACATGGTGAAGTAGAAGGACAAGTAGACAGGGACACAGTAAAGAGAGAACCAGAGACTATTACACACTACAACCAAACAAGAGTCATGAAGATTTGTGTCATATCAAATCACATGCACAGAACACAACAGGTGCAGACCTTACAGTGACATGCTTACTTACAAGTCCATAAAAGTTCTTTGGGGTAGTCCTCTTTTTTTTCCTTTTTTTCTCTGCCTAAATTACATACCTAAATCTAACTGCCTGTAACTCAGGCCCTGAAGCAAGGACATGCATATTATTGGTACTATTTGAAAGGAAACAATTTGAAGTTTGTGGAAATGTGAAATGAATGTAGGAGAATATAACACAATAGATATGGTATAAGAAAATAAAAAACAACATTTTTTTTTTCTACCACTGTTTTGAAATGCAACAGAAAGGTCCCTGTTCCAGCCATCACTCGTTGTAATTCCGATGGTGTCCACAAGACGGCAGCAGTGTATGTGCAACGTTTCAGATGTATAACTTGAAGTATGAGCAAACTACATGACATTTAGCGTGAAGTCACCCGGGTACATTTGGGCAAATCGTGAAGGAGACATTTGCATTCATTTTTCTGCAAGAATATTGTCAAATCTGTATACTTGGACTTTGATTTCGCTTTTACAGTATTAGTAGCCATATTATAAAACAACCAGTTTTCATAGCTTCATAAATTATAATTTACGTCCAAAAAGGAAAAGGTATGCTTTTGCAAAATAACACCACATAACACCATATACCACCACATAACACCATATACCACCACATAACACCACATAACACCATATACCACCACATAACACCATATACCACCACATAACACCACATAACACCACATAACACCACATAACACCATATACCACCACATAACACCATATACCACCACATAACACCACATAACACCATATAAAACTACATAATAGCACATAACACCACACAATGCCTTATAACACCACATAAAACCATGTAACACCATGTAACACCATATAACACCATACAAAACCACATAACACCACATAACACCACACAATGCCTTATAACACCACATAACACCACACAATGCCTTATAACACCACATAAAACCATGTAACACCATGTAACACCATATAACACCACATAACACCACAAAACACCACACAATGCCTTATAACACCACATAACACCACAGAACACCACACAATGCCTTATAACACCACATAACACCATTTAACACCATATAACACCCCACAATGCCTTATAACACCACATAACACCACATAAAACCACCTTATAACACCACATAACACCATGTAACATCATATAACACCATATAATACCACAAAACACTTTATAACATCACATAACACCATATAATACCACATAATGAAGGTAATGAAGGACACTGTTTGTCAGGCTGGGAGATAAGACTGTAATTACAGGGGCTACTGTATGGTGGGTCCATACGCACACATGCACGCACACATACACACACACACGTACATACCCACATACACACACATTATTCTGGCTCTGCATCCTAATGTCTTTAAACTCTGTTCATTTCTAGATTAGTACAGGTGCTTGAGGCTGACAAGCCACTCATTGGTTAGATAACATTAAATAATAGCACATAACACCGCATAATGCCTTAAAACACCACATAACACCATGTAACACCATATAACACCACATAACACCACATAACACCACACAATGCCTTATAACACCACATAACACCACATAACACCATGTAACACCATATAACACCATGTAACACCATATAATACCACATAACACCACACAATGCCTTATAACACCACATAACACCCCATAACACCATATAACACCATATAACACCATATAATACCACATAACACCACACAATGCCTTATAACACCACATAACACCCCATAACACCATGTAACACCATATAACACCACATAATGCCTTATAACACCACATGACACCACACAATGCCTTATAACACCACATAACACCCCATAACACCATATAACACCACAAAACACCATATAACACCACATAACACCATATAACACCACATAACACCACACAATGCCATATAACACCACATAACACCACACAACACCACACAACACCACACAACACCACATAACACCACATAACACCATATAACACCACATAACACCATGTAACACCATTTAACACCACATAATGCCTTATAACACCACATAACACCACCTTATAACATCACATACCACCATGTAACACCGTATAACACCATATAACACCATATAATACCACATAACACCTTATGACATCACATACCACCATGTAACATCACATACCACCATGTAACACCACATAACACCATGTAACACCACATAACACCATATAACACCACATAACACCATTTAGCACCTTATAACATCACATACCACCATGTAACACCACATAACACCATGTAACACCATGTAACACCATATAATACTGCACAACACCATGTAACACCATATAACACCACATAACACCACACAATGCCTTATAACACCACATAACACCACGTAACACCATGTAACACCACATAACACCCCATAACACCATATAACACCACATAACACCATATAACACCACATAACACCATATAACACCACATAACACCACACAATGCCTTATAACACCACATAACACCACATAACACCACATAACACCACAAAACACCACACAATGCCTTATAACACCACATAACACCATATAACACCACATAACACCACATAACACCACATAACACCACAAAACACCACACAATGCCTTATAACACCACATAACACCATATAACACCACATAACACCATGTAACACCATTTAACACCACATAACACCACATAACACCACATAACACCATATAACACCTCATAACACCACATAACACCACACAATGCCTTATAACACCACACAACACCACACAACACCACACAACACCACATAACACCACATAACACCACATAACACCATATAACACCACATAACACCATGTAACACCATTTAACACCACACAGTGCCTTATAACACCACATAACACCACGCAACACCACATATCACCACATATCACCACACAACACCACACAACACCACATAACACCACATAACACCCCATAACACCAAATATTACCACATAACACCACATAACACCATGTAACACCATATAACACCATATAACACCATATAATACCACATAACACCATATAATACCACATAACACCACATAACACCACATAACACCACATAACACCAGAGCTCCCTGTCCTTGGTGGCCAAACCCCTTCATTAGGTAGAGATGATTCAACAGTCAAGGCTGAAGCTTGCCGTCTTGGTGTCAGCTAACAGCATGTAATGAAGGACACTGTTTGTCAGAAGGGAAGATAAGACTGTAATTACAGGGGCTACTGTATGGTGGGTCCATACGCACACATGTGCACACACATGCACGCACACATTATTCTGTCTCTGCATCCTAATGTCTTTCAGCTCTGTTCATTTCTAGATTAGTACAGGTGCTTGAAGCTGACAAGCCACTCATTGGTTAGATAACATTAAATAAGGCCTCGCTGAGTGAACTGGGACCAGATTGATACCTCTGCTTGACTTTTCTTAAATGTCTATATAACACACTGTGGGTGTTAGAATCTTAATATCACTAACAGAACTGGAGTTAGAACCAGTTTTAGGAGGGCACGTCATTTTTTTAATGGCTTTCCCCCGTTGCCCTTCCTTCTCCTGACAGTTGACAGTGCAGTACCCAGCTGATAATCGTCTCGAATGTGAACCTAAACTATCCCCCAAAAAATGTCTGTGAGTTTAATATTGGCTGTGAGTTTAATATTAAAACCACAGACAGATCAGTTCTGTAATAATGAATGGTCTATGTGTTTAAGAATGCAGAACATGTTCAATAGAAGGAGATTATAATAATGCGTTGGGTTTATCTACCATAAATGAAGTTAACACTGAACTAGTCCAGTTGATGTGAGGAGATTTTCTCAGATTATCTGTGTGTGTTTAAATGGGGACTAATCTCATCTCATCTACGTGTACCACTAACACCATATAACACAGCATAACATGAAATAACACCTCATAACACCATAGAACTCCATATAGCACCATATAACACAACATAACACAAAATAACACCATATAACACCATATAACACGACATAACACCTCATAACACAATATAAGTCCATACATATCAACATAACACCTCATAACACAATATAAGTCCATACATATCAACATAACACCTCATAACACAATATAACTCCATACAATACTACACAACACCTCATAAAACCATAGAACTCCATATAGCATCTTATAACACAACATACACAATAACACCTCATATCACCATATAACATGACATAACACCTCATAACGCCATAAAACAAACAAATTGCACACATATAACAGATTAAATCAATATGACTGTGTGTGTGTGTGTGTGTGTGTGTGTGTGTGTGTGTGTGTGTGTGTGTGTGTGTGTGTGTGTGTGTGTTTGTTGTCGTGGCAGAATCAGAATTATTTAGGTAACATTTATAAATATTATTATATATATTTTTTTGCATGCTTATGTCATTAGAATGTCTATTTTTGGATAATACTGTTGGCCGGTTGCAGTTATCTGTTCTCTGTCAGGGTTCAGTTACTTGGGCCACAGAAAGGGGAGAGGTCAAGCTTGTCTTCATATGTAAACATATCTTTTAAACCATGTGAAGGGATGATTGAGGGGGAACCAATTATCTCTTGGCTCCACAATGTCTGTGTGTCAGTCACTGTGTCTCCGTGAGCTTGTCCAGAATGGGAGTGTCTAAAATGACAATTGATATATATCCTAATGTCTTGGTACTATGTTGTACCAAGAATGAGAAGTAGAACCTCGTTTTAGGAGAGCAAACTGAACGATAATTTATAGTTAATGCTGTCTGGCTATGGGATACTCCTCTCTCAAGTAAAGTCTTCCTTTGTAATGTTCCTAAGATCTGTTATTCGTCATGTGAGTTGAGATGGGTGTGTCTTGGCTATGAATGATACTAAGAACTGTTTTGTAACCACTCTCAGAGAATTCATTTATAGACAAGCCAAACATCCATGATGTGCACCCAAAATGCACACACTTCACATTTCCAAATCATAGAACACATGTCATATGCAGTGTCAACATTTACAATCACTATATTTGACGTACAGCTACAAGACGACATGTGGTCGGTCATACCATGTGTTGTTCTGAACAGAATGAGCCTATGTTTGTCAATTGTGACGAAGCGTAACACACAGCTGATGCACTCGTGAATACTTTCTATGCGCACCAGAATTTTCAATCTGTTTCTCTGAATTGCCTATAATTTAACTAGTCATGTTGGCAATAGAACAAGCTTTCAAATGCTGCTCACCTGATCAGATTGTGATTTATAATGGACCGCTTTTGGATTGCGTAAACAACAACAGTAAGTGTGCTTGCTCTAGTTTGTCAACGGCACAGCTAGGAGAGCAAAAAAAAAAAAGCACTTTATCATTAAAGACTCTTCTTTCAGTCATAAAAGTTAATTGAAATTGCTTAGAAACTGTCAACAATTTGGAGATGTGTGTGGCCACTTGAAGACACCAGTTAGTCCTCTCACTCAAACCCTTGTCATTGTCATTGTCTTCTTATATTGCACCTACCTCACATGTTCCAGGAACGGTCTTATCAAGTTACTGAATGTATCCAGAGTATTTTCAGGCTTAGTTATCAACAAATGCAGCAAAAGGTACAAGAAATGTAAAACGCCCATCAAATCAACAGTATAATGTTTGGATTCAGTCTTGTATCAGGTGAAATGTTTACCCCTGTTTAATTTCTACCATGGTTATGCTCTTCATATTTCTTCTGTAAGAAACATTTTCAATATAGCCCTATCCATAAAGGCCAATTCCCATGAGTATAAAGGATTAATTGACCTCAGTATGTTGTCCTTTCTACACCACATCTACAGGCATATTTTCACCGTAGAGTGGAGGGATGTTTGACTTGGTAGGCCTATCTAGCTACTGTAATAAAGTTGGTCTAAATTCCAAATGGCACCCTATTCTCTTTATAGTGCACTACTTTTGACCAGGCCCTTAGGGCAGTGCACTACTTTTGACCAGGGCCAATGCACTACTTTTTACCTTGACCCATAGGGTAGAGCACTACTTTTGACCAGGGCCCTTAGGGCAGTGCACTACTTTTGACCAGGGCCCATAGGGTAGTGCACTACTTTTGACCAGGGCCAATAGGGTAGTGCACTACTTTTTACCAGGACCCATAGGGTAGAGCACTACTTTTGACCAGGTCCAATAGGGTAATGCACTACTTTTGACCAGGGCCCATAGGGTAATGCACTACTTTTGATCAGGGCCAATAGTGTAGTGCACTACTTTTGACCAGGGCCAATAGGGTAATGCACTACTTTTGACCAGGCCCTTAGGGTAGTGCCCTGGTGTTGTCCTGGGCCCATAGGGAATAGGGTGCCATTTGGGACATATCCTTAGTCTTCTCTGTTCTACCCAGTGGCCATTCCTCATCTCAGAAGAGAGGTGAAGGGTCAGCAGGTGTAAATGCGCTCATCCAAGCTCTGCCAATAGGACTCAGGGGGCATTCATTTAGATGCACCCACACATGCGCACACACACACATAGACAAACACACACGCACAAACAACTACTCACAACACACACAAACACACACTGTTAAGGGAATTTTTATCAATAATGACTAATTATGTATACATTTCAATCAGGACTGACTAATCAGAATACTATTATGTTACTGTATATGTACTAATCAGAATACTATTATGTTACTGTATATGTACTAATCAGAATACTATTATGTTACTGTATATGTACTAATCAGAATACTATTATGTTACTGTATATGTACTAATCAGAATACTATTATGTTACTGTATATGTACTAATCAGAATACTATTATGTTACTGTATATGTACTAATCAGAATACTATTATGTTACTGTATATGTACTAATCAGAATACTATTATGTTACTGTATATGTACTAATCATAATACTATAATGTTACTGTATATGTTCTAATCAGAATACTATTATGTTACTGTATATGTATGAATTGTCTTTTTAATCCTAGTACTGAATATAATGTGTGTAAATATAATCAATAATTAGAACAATGACTGTCTGTTCCTGGGTAGAAATGAATGAACTATATTGCCAGACTGACTAGAATGCTTATCAGAATACTATTATGTTACTGTATATGTATGAATATGTGTATGAATATGTGGTCAAACACTGGCTGACCTTGGCTCTAGGCGAGGTGGGAAGGCTTGAGAACTATAGAGCCTTTCTACCAGTGTCAAGAAGAGACGGAACATTTAGAAAACGCTGACGTCATTTTCAGTTTATAACCTGTGGTAAAATGTGTAAGGAGCAATACTCTCGTGAATAAAATCTGCTGTTTGACTTTAAGACTGGGCTCTGTCCATTTTTATAAAATAAGGGTCATACAAATCCTTATGAATTGACAGAGTGTTTAATTTTGATTGGGTATTAAAACAGAGGAATTTAATTCCTGCAACACACACATAGACACTCACACATGCACCCACACACACATAGACACGCACACACAGATGACCACCCACCAACACACGCGACCACACACCCACACACATGACAGTGAATAGGATGCCATTTAGGATAAATCCTTGGTATATACAAGAGGCAGTAAAGGAACAACGTATATCAGAGAAACATGAAATTATTTTACGTGATTTTAATTGGTTCGCCTTTGTGAGTCATGAAGGCAGTCACATTCCATGTGACAGTTTAGTCCGGCCAGCAGCATACCACCCTGCATCCCACTGACGCCTTGCTTCTGAAGCTAAGCAGGGTTGGTCTTGGTCAGTCCCTGGATGGGAGATCAGATGCTGTTGGAGGGACAGCAGGAGGCACCCTTGCCTCTGGTCTTAAAAAATGCCCCAGGGCAGTGACTGGGGATATTGCCCTGTGTAATGTGCCATCTTTTGGATGGGATGTTAAACTGGTGTCCTGACTCTCTGTGGTCAATAAAAGATCTGATAAGATGTGGTGAAGTGGAGAATGCTGAAGTGTAAAACATGTTAGCTCCAGTCAAGGTAGTAAATATTAGTTATTTATCTATCTGTGGCTCAGAGATGTCTGTGTGTGTCTGTGTGTGCGTGTGTCATATTGACTTCCATCTGCAGGGAAATATGAGGAAAAGATGCAGAGCAAATAGCACTATGAAAACCCCTATCTTTAAAATGCCATGGTATACAGTTGAAGTCATAAGTTTACATACACTTAGGTTGGAGTCGTTAAAACTCGTTTTTCAACCACTCCACACATTTCTTCTTAACAAACTATAGTTTTGGCGAGTCGGATTAGGATCTACTTTGTCCATGACACAAGTAATATTTCCAACAATTGTTTACAGACAGATTATTTAACTTATAATTCACTGTATCACAATTCCAGTGGGTCAGAAGTTTACATACACTAAGTTGACTGTGCCTTTATACAGCTTGGAAAATTCCAGAAAATGATGTCATGGCTTTAGAAGCTTCTGATAGGCTAATTAACATAATTTGAGTCAATTAGACGTGTACCTGTGGATGTATTTCAAAGCCTACCTTCAAACTCAGTGCCTCTGCTTGACATCATGGGAAAATCAAAATATATGAGCCAAGACCTCAGAAAAAAAATTATAGACCTCCACAAGTCTGGTTCATCCTTGGGAGCAATTTCCAAACGCCTGAAGGTACCACGTTCATCTGTACAAACAATGGTACAGAAGTTTAAACACCATGGGACCACACAGCCGTCATACCGCTCAGAAAGAGAAGCGCTCTGTCTTCTAGAGATGAACGTACTTTGGTGTGAAAAGTGCAAATCAATCCCAGAACAACAGCTAAGGACCTTGTGAAGATGCTGGAGGAAACAGGTACAAAAGTATCTATATCCACATTAAAACGAGTGCTAATTTGACATATCTTGAAAAGCCGCTCAGCAAGGAAGAAGTCACTGCTCCAAAACTGACATAAAATGCTAGACTACGGTTTGCAACTGCACACGGGGACAAAGATCGTACTTTTTGGAGAAATGTCCTCTGGTCTGATGAAACAAAAATATAACTGTTTGGCCATAATGACCATCGTTACGCTTGGAGGAAAAAGGGAGGGGCTTGCAAGCCGAAGAACAGCTTCCCAACCGTGAAGCACAGGGGTGTCAGCATCATGTTGTTGGGGTGCTTTGGTGCAGGAGGGACTGGTGCACTTCACAAAATAGATGTCATCATGAGAAAGGAAAATGACGTGGATATATTGAAGCAACATCTCAAGACATCAGTCAGGAAGTTAAAGCTTTGTTGCAAATGGGCCTCCAAATGGACAATTACCCCAAGCATACTTCCAAAGTTGTGGCAAAATGGCTTAAGGACAACAAAGTCAAGTTATTGGAGTGGCCATTACAAAATCCTGACCTCAATCCTATAGAACATTTGGGCAGAACTGGGCAGAACTGAAAAAGTGTGTGTGAGCAAGGAGGCCTACAAACCTGACTCTGTCAGGAGGAATGGGCCAAAATTCACCCAACTTATTGTGGGAAGCTTGTGGAAGGCTATCCAAAATGTTTGACCCAAGTTAAACAATTTAAATGCTACCAAATACTAATTGAGTATATGTAAACTTTTGACCCACTGGGAATGTGATGAAAGAAATCAAATCTGAAATAAATCATTTTCTCTATTATTATTCTGACATTTCACATTCTTAAAATAAAATGTTGATCCTAACTGACCTAAAACAGGGAATTTCTACCAGGATTAAATGTCAGGAATTGTGAAAAACTGAGTTTAAATGTATTTGGCTAAGGTACATGTAAACTTCTGACTTCAACTGTAGGTGTGTGTGAGTGTGTGTGACAGGTTTTGACAGTATGGTTGAATATCTTCTCCAAGAGAAAACAAAGCCAGCATTTGTCATTCCAAATGGATATTATCAATTACTCCTCGACGCATGTGTAAAAATGTTTCAGAGGAAAATGTCATTATATGTAGATTTATTTATGACTTTTCCTCGCGAGATACAGGATTTCATAAGACCATGCCAAAGACCAACATTTGGTGATAAACGTTCCCCTTTGTTTTGCTGTAGGTGTTGAGACTGAGTAGGAAGAAAATCAGCTAATACTGATGGATGAACAGGATATAACTACTTACAATGCACAAGCAGCTCCTTAGTCTAGGCCTTTGTCTCCTATTTTCAATTCATTAGAAACAACAACACCCCACTGCATGACTGTCTGACGCTAGTAGTATGATCTGGGCTGGAGTGTCATAGTATCATAGTATCATAATATCATAATATCATAGTATCAACGTATCATAGTATCGTAGTATCATAGTATCAACGTATCATAGTATCATAATATCATAGTATCATAGTATCATGATATCATAATATCATAGTATCATAGTGTCATAGTACCATAATATCATAGTATCAACGTATCATAGTATCATAATATCATAGTATCATAGTATCATGATATCATAGTATCATAGTATCATAGTATCGTAGTATCATAGTATCATAGTATCACAATATCATAGTACCATAATATCATAGAATCATAGTATCATAGTATCACAATATCATAGTTTCACTCAAATTTCTCTCGACCTGTTTGCCTACGTTGTACATTTTCATTCATAGGCTAGGATGTAGCAACCTCATGAGGAGGTATAGGGAGAATTCGAGAATCATGTAGTAAGTAGCCTAAACCTATCCATGAAACATTGAGCTTGGTGAATGGATTATGAATGACAGTCATCCAATATGCTGTAACAGAAATAAGACTCTGCTCATAAAAAGAAATAGAACCATGTTAAAAAGCATCGTACGCCACTGGTGTACATTTCTACATTATGTTACCCAAGAATAGAATCAATGGTTCAATAACTGAAATTACCATTATTCCCAGATCCCAGACTGTAGTCTACCCATCAACTCAAGATGGAACTTTCACTGTATCCATTCACTGATTGTTATAATATACTGCAAAATTCACCTGAGCTCCATAGACTGATCTTACCTGGCTGTCTGACCCTGCTGGGACACCGGTCACCGTCTGATCTGCTAAGACATGATGAACATAGTGTTGTGTACTGACTGTTCACTATGACAGTGTAGCCTGTAGAGCTGTTTATACCGTGTCAGTGTGAAAAGTAGGGAATTAGCTAGGGAAACTGACCGATCAATAACATTGCATTGCTATACTGACTCAGAATATCGGTTTTCAATTGTTTGGCCGCTACTTTGATTGTTTCATTCAGGTCTAATGTGATTGATGAAAAATAATATCTAAAGTTAGTGAGCTAGCTAGCTAACGTTAGCCACCTTTTGGCTAGCTCTAATGGTACATCAACTGAGAACAACTAACCAAGTTAATTTAGTTCTGTTGAAAAGGGACAAAAAGGCTACAAAATATTTCCATACAGCTGATAGATACTGCTATCTGACAGATAGCTAGAGGCTAGAGCTGAACTGCCTGTGGTAACTGCTAGCTAGATAGCTAGTTCATTCTCTTCAGACTTTAGTCAAGAAGGGATAAAACATTAGCTAATCTTACATGTCAGTTACACTGCTAGCTCAGCACGGGGTATAAATATATAAAAAATCTGCTATATCAGTCAAATAAAGAGTCTGCAGTTTCTTCTCTGCTTGCTCTTAAAACTCTGAGAAAAAGTGCAACACACAGAGGCAGCAGCTGAAGACAGCAACACCATGCTGGTCCTATAAGACGCTCTGTGGTGTCCTAAATCCAGCCAGCTCAACCCACCAAACAGCCTACCCGACCGCTCGGAGGCGTCTGCATGGTCCTAAAGCACACTGATGCCTCTATTTGTATCAGAGTGCAATGATAAAACTGAGAGGGACAAAAATGCAATTTTAGAATGTGTGTGTGGGAGGGGGGGGGTCATGTCCAGCCCATCAGCAGTAAAAGTAGTGCCCCTGTGTACGATATTATGATACTATGATACTATGATATTATGATACCATGCTACTATGCAAACAAGAATTTCTATTGGACAAATTCAGGTATGTTTATCCCAATTTCATTCCATTTGCTTCCATTTAAGAAATGTTTTTTTCAACAGAATCGGCGGAATGAACGCACCCCTGATCACACGCAAAAGCAGTTGAGTTTCATAGCAGCCAGATTGTTGTAGAATTCCTACTCGCATCTACGCGCTCTCCTCCTCTCAACTTTTCCCTTCGCTTGTGGACTTCAGTGCACAATACATCAGCTGTCTGTGACCTGCCGAAAAAACCTTTTCAAGCCAAACCTTCATATCATAAACGCTAACCGCTTCACACAGCCTACATCGTTGTCACCATATTAGCTAACGTCATAGTCAACAACGTAGCTACTAGAACTAACACATTAAATAAAGGTCAAATAAATACAATTTGTAAACCCGCTACAATCATTCAGTACAGTGTAGAGTTAGCAAGCAGTTTAGCAGTTACACTGATGGGCCTCAGTGTCAATACATTTATAAAACCAAAAGCTTACCTTGACTTGGAAGAGTTCCATTGTTGGATAGCCATAGCCAGCTAGGTAACATAGCCTCCCTCTCTGTTTGAGCCGAGTGTTTGAATAGGCTAAACTAGCTAGCTGCATTTGATGCTAGATAAGTAAGTGAAAGTGAATGTAAAAAATGTATATACATAGTTAGGTTTCTCTGTCTCTCTCTCTCAAAACTGTTCAACAATTGTCTTCCTCTCTCTTTGAGTCAACTACTCACCACATTTTATGCAGTGGTAGCTAGCTAGCTGTAGCTTATGCTTTCAGTACTAGATTCATTCTCTGATCCTTTGATTGGGTGGTCAACATGTCAGTTCATGCTGCCAGTGCTCTGACAGGTTGGAGGACGTCCTCCAGAAGTTGTCATGATTACTGTGTAGCTGTCCTCCGACTACAACATCGTGCTACCGTACAGAGTGCTGTTGAGGCTACTGTAGACCCTCATTGCAAAACAGTGCGTTTTAATCAATGATTTGGTGACATGAATATATTTAGTATAGTTTTATCTAAAAAGGATCACTTTTTTCATGTTTCACAATTTTTATTTTTATGAAATTCACTGAGGAGGATGGTCCTCGCCTTACTCCATTGATGAACACAAAGGTAATTCTTTGTTGTGCCTTATCTGAGCAGTATCAGATGGTGACAGGGGTCTCAGCAGGGTCAGGCAACCCGGGAACACCAGTCTGTGATGAACTTCTGCAGATACGACACTTTATTCTCTCTGTGCCGCAAACACTGGACAGGCCAGAAGCCTCAAAGATTGAAACTATTTTTAGGCAGTCTGACAAACCTCTAAAGTTGGTTTCCAAACTGTATCAAGGGTTGATAGAGACTTTTCCTGATGACACATCATGTCAAACAAATTTGTGGGGCACTGGGAAACACTACTGATGTTGATGTATGGATGCAGATATGTCTGAATGCCCAGTCATGTTGATATCATCTCAGATAAATAATTGCAGTTTAAGACCATCTATAGAACATCCTATATGCCAGTGAAAGACTCCAGCCACTCTAGACTCCAGCCACCGTAGACTCCAGCCATGCTAGTCATAGGTATAGGTATTATCATATCATAGGTATTTTCTTAAAACTGCATTGTTGGATACGGGCTTGTAAGTAAGCATTTCACTGTAGGGTATTGTACCTGTTGTATTCGGCACATGTGACAAATACAATTTGAATTGATTTGAACTGAATAACATTCACTCAAAAATGTATTTCCTTGGCTGAATTCTGACAAAGAGTATGTTATTTTATGTCATCATGTCTACAGATTCTCCCTTCTCCCTGTTTTTGTTTGCTGGGAAATGTTGATACTGAGGACTGTTATAAGAAGAAACGATCTAACCCAGCATTTATAGTGGCTAAGAAATGTACATTAATTTCACAATGGATGGCAGAAATGTTAAGTTATATATCACTAGATTTATTACAAGATTATGGGTGATTTATATGGAATACTGAATGATAAAATATTTTTTTTAGTCGAGCAGTCACAAATACATACTTTGTTTTCATGGCACACGAGACACTTGTCTGTCTCAGTGGACTGATTCCACGGTCCAAGAATATGGGGGTTGTGGCTCAGATGCACAAGGCACGTCACTTTCCAGAATGATCTCTGACGCCATTTCAGGGGTATTCATTGTTTCATAACTTCCTTGTGTGCATTATTTGTTGTGTCTATCAATTACATATATCACCAGTAGTAGCCTACATTCTAATCTGCATTGTTTGTTTGGTTATGGTAATTTCTGTAAACGCATTCAAAATATTATTATTCCAGTCATTTACCATTCTCATTGTTGGAGTGTTTCACAGAACTCACAACCTATGCTACACCTGTGAGAAACAAATATTTTGTTTATTTCATTCTATTTCTGAGTTTTGTCAATTTATTGTCTTCATTGTCTTTTGTTTGAAATGCTCCTATCAATGTTGAGTAAGGACACCCACCTGATTAATGGCTCCGGAGTGGTGCAGCGGTCTAAGGCACTGCATCACAGGGCTAGAGGCATCACTACAGACCCTGGTTTGATTCCAGGCTGCATCACAACCGGCTGTGATTGGGAGTCCCATAGGGTGGCGTACAATTGGCCCAGCGTTGTTAGGGTTTGGCCGGGCTAGGACGTCATTGTAAATAACAATTTGTTCTTAACTGACTTGCCTAGTAAATAAAATAAATTACGCATATAGAATTAGGACTAGTCTACCTGGCCTGCATGCAAATGTAGACCTATAAATGTGCCCATTTGGGGATATCTGATAGTATTTCTGATTATCTTAGCTCACCACCAGTAATGAGCTTCTCAAAGTAATTTTGCTTCACCTCAAACAGCAAGTACATTAAGTCTGTTTTAAGAATCAATTGAGAATGACAACAGTTCCTCAATGTATTTGAACAATATTTCCAGCTCTCTCCCTTTGATAACCACTTGGCATGAAAGGGAAGATGTGATGCGCTGATCCAGTGAAAACATCATAAAATACCTGATTACTTCTTATCCCTTCCACAAATAACCTACAGCTGTGTCTGTCCTGAGCTCATTGGTGCTGGAAACTCTGAGGGCCCAGAACATTTTATATAGTGTTTCAAGTTTGCTAGTGCAAGTTTTGGGGTGACCCAGTCTATATAATGTCTATATAATGTCTACATTTTGTTGCAGACAAGCCATGCGTAGCCTGATCAGAATATTTTCCACCTGCAGACTGCAATGTTTTTATGTGTTGGCTTTACGTAGGCTACTTTTACATAGTTGGCAATGGCAATAAAAGTTACTTTTCGATTTGTATGATTTTAATTTAGACAGAATGTAGATTAATCACAGACAATGATTTTGAGATACAATAACTATTATAAATTAAATTAAATTGTTCCATGACAATGTGCTTATGAAAACCATAACTCGCATGCAGATTGGTAGAAATGCTAAGATAACTTGGAAAAAGTTGCTGACCACTGGTGTAGCCTATTACCGACAACTTCAGGAGCTTAACGGCAGAATCTGCGAAGGCCAACAGCAGTAGGATAACTTTTTAATGTTTTATTTAACCTTGATTTAACTAGGCAATTCAGTTCAGAACAAATTCATATTTACAATGATGACCTACCAGTGAACAGTGGGTTAACTGCCTTGTTCAGGGGCAGAATGACAGAGTTTTACCTTGTCAGCTCAGGGATTCAATCAAGCAACCTTTTGGTTACTGGCCCAACACTCTAACCACTAGGCTACCTGCTGCATCAGGAATAGTTTTTTTCTCTTCTGGTTAGGCAAGCTTGATCTCTGGCTCCCTTTTGAGTCATTTGTGTGTCTTAATAATTGACTCAAACAGTGTGCTTAAAGCATCCGACAAGTTCAATACATATATTTATATGTCTATATATGGAAAAAATACACTTAAAAAAAAAAGTTGGGACAGTCCCAGTATGCCCCCCCCCCACTTCTAAAGCCAAAGTTGCACCCCTGATTGTACACACAGTGTTTCAGTGACTTCCTTATTGTAGGAAACCAAAAGAGAGTTTCCTGTTGGCTTTGGTGTTTATTCAACAAGACAGTCTCACATGGCTGGCCAACACGAGTACAGACAATAGGACACACACACACACGCGCACGCACACATGCGCGCACACACACACACAGACACACAGAAACACGATCACTCACATGGCTGGCCAACATGAGTACAGACAATAGGAGACACACACACACACACACGCACGCACGCACACACACACGCACACACACACACAGAAACACGATCACTCACATGGCTGGCCAACATGAATACAGACAATAGGACACACACACACACACACACACACACACACACACACACACACACACACACACACACACACACACACAGAAACACGATCACTCACATGGCTGGCAAATATGAATACAAACAACAGTAGACAGCAACAGGGCCCTGAAGAATACACTGTATGTTATTATGAGGCGAGGTGGGTTACTAATTGCTGTTTTGTTTTCAATGGATTTATGATTTAATTTCTAGGGAAGTGTGTGTGTAGTAGGGGGGTGCTTTTGTGTGTGTGCGTGTGTGTGTGTGCGTGTGTGTGTGTGCGTGTGTGTGTGTGTGTGTGCGTGTGTGTGCGTGCGTGTGTGTGTGTGTGTGTGTGTATACAGATGATTGCCAGTTTGTTGCTAATCCGTGTCCTGTTGAGAGGTCTGTACATCTAGCTGCTATTACCTGCAACCTGAATATAAGCCACTGTTTTTCACTGTGTGTTTTTATGTCATAAACCTTCATTTTTTTTATTTTTAACATATCAAAACTTAGAATTATGGCCCACATTCAGTCAATTGCAGATAAATGAAAGCCATACTGCAAGTTTACGGAGAATGTTTATATTGTATTAGATATGTTTGCTGAATAACAAACTTTTCCTCACGTTGTCATTGTCATGGAGAACATTGCCATGGAGAACATTGTCATGGAGAACATTGCCATGGAGAACATTGTCATGGAGAACATTGTCATGAAGAACATTGTCATGGAGAACATTGCCATGGAGAACATTCTCATGGAGAACATTGCCATGGAGAACATTGTCATGGAGAACATTGTCAAGGAGAACATTGCCATGGAGAACATTGCCATGGAGAACATTGTCATGGAGAATATTGCCATGGAGAACATTGTCATGGAGAACATTGCCATGGAGAACATTGTCATGGAGAACATTGCCATGGAGAACATTGTCATGGAGAACATTGTCATGGAGAACATTGCCATGGAGAACATTGTCATGGAGAACATTGTCATGGAGAACATTGCCATGGAGAACATTGTTGGAGAACATTATCACAGAGAGCACCAATTATCTTTCTAACTATTAATACTGTCATCACAGAATCAGTCATCACAGAATCAGTCATCACAGAATCAGTCATCAGAATGCTGCCTGTCCTTACAGTAGGAGCATGTTAGCTTTTCAACACATTACATAATCAAATTGCACTATCAATTCAACACTCAGAGCTATAAAGTCTTGGTGGTTCCATACATCTTCCATTTAAGAATGATGGAGGCCACTGTGTTCTTGGGGACCTTCAATGCTGCAGAAATGTTCTGGTACCTTTCCCCAGATCTGGCCCTCGACATAATCCTGTCTCGGAGCTCTACGAACAATTCCTTCAACCTCACGGCTTGGTTTTTGCTCTGACATGCACTGTCAACTGTGGGACAGGTGTGTGCCTTTCCAAATCATGTCCAATCAAATTAATTTACCACAGGTGGACTCCAATCAAGTTGTAGAAACATCTCAAAGATGATCAATGGAAACAGGATGCACCTGAGCTCTATTTAGAGTTTCATATCAAAGGAGCTGAATACTTACATAAATACGGTATTTCTGTTTTTTATTTTTATTACATTAGGCCCCCTATTCAAGTCCAGGCAAATTCAAGGGCATTCAGAGACTTGTCCCAAAGCCACTTCAGCTTTGTCTTGGCTGTGTGCTTAGGGTTGTTGTCCTGTTGGAAGGTCAACCTTTGCCCCAATCTGAGGTCTTGAAGTGCTCTGCTCTAGATTTTCATCAAGGATCTGTCTGTAATTTGCTCCGTTAATCATTCCCTCGATCATGACTAGTTTCCCAGTCCTTGCCACTGAAAAACATCCCCACAGCAAAAATGTGCAAAAAATTCAAATTGTTTAGCAGATATTATTGCGGCTGTAGCAATATGCTTGTGAGAATGAAAAGGGGGTGAGCGAGAGGGAAAGAAAGACTGTTCTAAACTATCAGCCGGGCGTCCTAATGGAAATAAATTCAGGCTTTTTCCACTAAATATTTATTTTCAACCTGAACTTGGTTTTCTGCGTGGGACACACGGTACAGGGATTTCATTTAAATCTCCTCCTATCATTGGAACGTCCCTGGAGTGTATACTTAATGACTTTGTTAAACCCTACACTGTACACAATAAACAATAAACAAAGTATGCACATGTATACCTACATACTAAGCATACTTATCTGTCTGTAATCAAGGCTTTACTGTGTTATTTCTCTCTTTGTCTTTCTTCCTCTTTCTGTCTCTCTCTATCTTTCTCTGTCTCTCTCTGTGTTTCTCTGTCTCTCTCTGTCTTTCTCTGTCTCTCTCTGTGTTTCTCTGTCTCTCTGTGTTTCTCTGTCTCTCTCTGTGTTTCTCTGTCTCTCTCTGTGTTTCTCTGTCTCTCTCTGTCTTTCTCTGTCTCTCTCTGTCTTTCTCTGTCTCTCTCTGTGTTTCTCTGTCTCCCTCTTTCTCTCTTTCTCTGTCTTTCACTGTCTCTCTCTGTCTTTCTCTGTCTCTCTGCGTTTCTCTGTCTCTCTCTTTCTGTCTTTCTCTGTCTTTCACTGTCTCTCTGCGTTTCTCTGTCTCTCTTTCTGTCTTTCACGGCCCCTGAAATACACCCACTCACACTGTAATTCAAGGCTAAGAGTATGACTAACCTGCCTGTACCCAGCAGAGGTACAGAGTGTGCGTGCGTGTGTGTGTGTTTTGTGTGTGTGTGTGTGTGGGTGGGGGTGCGAGTGTGTGTGGGCGTATGTGTGTGTGTGTATGTACGTACGTGTGTGCATGCACTCGTGTATCTGCTTGCAGGTGTGGGTTTGCGTTGTTTGAGAGACCTGGCTGTACTTCACAGAGGAACAGAGAGAAAAGAACAGCATGTCTGTGGATATGAAGACACTCTGGCAGGACAGGAGTTTTAGTTATAATGGAATAAGTGGCCAGTGATTACCGACAGATCAATTGAAATATTGTGCACAATGAGTTGTGCCTTACGGGGAATGGAGAATAGTTTGGCTATATATACTACTAGGCCTAAACATACGTCCATGTAATATTATTACATTTAATCTGATATTGTTAAGCGTTTGCTTTTAAATACTATGCAATCAATTTTACACAGCAACATATGTACATCAATCTAATATCGACGGGGCTGTAGTGGAGCAGGTCGAGAGTTTCAACTTCCTTTGTGTCCACATCACCAACAAACTATCATGGTCCAAACATACCAAGACAGTTGTGAAGAGGGCACGACAAATCCTTTTCCCCCTCAGGAGACTGAAAGGATTTGTCATGGGTACCCAGATCCTCAGAAGGTTCTACAACTGCACCATCGAGAGCATCCTGACTGGGCTCATCACCGCCTGGTATGGCAACTGCTCTGCATCTGAACACAAGGCGCTACAGAGGGTAGTGTGAACGGCCCAGTACATCACTGGGGCCAAGCTTCCCGCCATCCAGGACCTATATACTAGGCGGTGTCAGAGGGAAGCCCATAAAATTGTCGGTCTCCAGTCACCCAAGTTATAGACTGTTTTCTCTGCTACCGCACGGCAAACGGTACTGGAACGCCAAGTCTAGGACCAAAAGGCTCCTCAACAGCTTCTACCCCCAAGCCATAAGACTGCTGAACAATTAATAAAATGCCACCAGACAATTTACATTAACCCCCCCCCCCCCCCTCTCCCTTCTGTACACTGCTGCTACTCGTTGTTTCTTATCTTCGCATAGTAACTTCTGTCACGCACGCACACTGACTTGGTACCGGTGCCCCCTGTATATATCTTCCACACTGACTTGGTACCGGTGTCCCCTGTATATATCCTCCACACTGACTCGGTACCAGTGCCCCCTGTATATATCCTCCACACTGACTTGGTACCAGTGTCCCCTGTATATATCCTCCACACTGACTCTGTACCAGTGTCCCCTGTATATATCCTCCACACTGACTCAGTACCGGTGTTCCCTGTATATATCCTCCACACTGACTCAGTACCAGTGTTCCCTGTATATATCCTCCACACTGACTTGGTACCGGTGCCCCCTGTATATATCCTCCACACTGACTCAGTACCAGTGTCCCCTGTATATATCCTCCACACTGACTTGGTACCGGTGCCCCCTGTATATATCCTCCACACTGACTTGGTACCGGTGTCCCCTGTATATATCCTCCACACTGACTTGGTACCGGTGCCCCCTGTATATATCCTCCACACTGACTTGGTACCGGTGCCCCCTGTATATATCCTCCACACTGACTTGGTACCAGTGTCCACTGTATATATCCTCCACACTGACTCAGTACCAGTGTCCCCTGTATATATCCTCCACACTGACTCAGTACCGGTGTCCCCTGTATATATCTTCCACACTGACTCAGTACCGGTGTTCCCTGTATATATCCTCCACACTGACTCAGTACCAGTGTTCCCTGTATATATCCTCCACACTGACTCAGTACCAGTGTCCCCTGTATATATCCTCCACACTGACTCAGTACCGGTGTCCCCTGTATATATCCTCCACACTGACTTGGTACCAGTGTCCCCTGTATATATCCTCCACACTGACTCAGTACCAGTGTCCCCTGTATATATCCTCCACACTGACTTGGTACCATTGCCCCCTGTATATATCCTCCACACTGACTCGGTACCGGTGCCCCCTGTATATATCCTCCACACTGACTCAGTACCGGTGTCCCCTGTATATATCCTCCACACTGACTTGGTTCCAGTGCCCCCTGTATATATCCTCCACACTGACTTGGTACCGCTGTCCCCTGTATATATCCTCCACACTGACTTGGTACCAGTGCCCCCTGTATATATCCTCCACACTGACTTGGTACCGGTGCCCCCTGTATATATCCTCCACACTGACTTGGTACCGGTGTCCCTTGTATATATCCTCCACACTGACTCAGTACCGGTGCCCCCTGTATATATCCTCCACACTGACTTGGTACCGGTGTCCCCTGTATATATCCTCCACACTGACTTGGTACCAGTGCCCCCTGTATATATCCTCCACACTGACTTGGTACCGGTGCCCCCTGTATATATCCTCCACACTGACTTGGTACCGGTGCCCCCTGTATATATCCTCCACACTGACTCGGTACCAGTGTCCCCTGTATATATCCTCCACACTGACTCAGTACCAGTGTCCCCTGTATATATCCTCCACACTGACTTGGTACCGGTGCCCCCTGTATATATCCTCCACACTGACTCGGTACCAGTGTCCCCTGTATATATCCTCCACACTGACTCAGTACCAGTGTCCCCTGTATATATCCTCCACACTGACTCAGTACCAGTGTCCCCTATATGTATCCTCCACACTGACTTGGTACCGGTGCCCCCTGTATATATCCTCCACACTGACTCAGTACCAGTGTCCCCTGTATATATCCTCCACACTGACTTGGTACCAGTGCCCCCTGTATATATCCTCCACACTGACTTGGTACCGGTGCCCCCTGTATATATCCTCCACACTGACTTGGTACCAGTGCCCCCTGTATATATCCTCCACACTGACTTGGTACCGGTGCCCCCTGTATATATCCTCCACACTGACTTGGTACCGGTGCCCCCTGTATATATCCTCCACACTGACTCGGTACCAGTGTCCCCTGTATATATCCTCCACACTGACTTGGTACCAGTGCCCCCTGTATATATCCTCCACACTGACTTGGTACCGGTGCCCCCTGTATATATCCTCCACACTGACTCAGTACCAGTGTCCCCTGTATATATCCTCCACACTGACTTGGTACCAGTGCCCCCTGTATATATCCTCCACACTGACTCGGTACCAGTGCCCCCTGTATATATCCTCCACACTGACTTGGTACCAGTGTCCCCTGTATATATCCTCCACACTGACTCTGTACCAGTGTCCCCTGTATATATCCTCCACACTGACTCAGTACCGGTGTTCCCTGTATATATCCTCCACACTGACTCAGTACCAGTGTTCCCTGTATATATCCTCCACACTGACTTGGTACCGGTGCCCCCTGTATATATCCTCCACACTGACTCAGTACCAGTGTCCCCTGTATATATCCTCCACACTGACTTGGTACCGGTGCCCCCTGTATATATCCTCCACACTGACTTGGTACCGGTGTCCCCTGTATATATCCTCCACACTGACTTGGTACCGGTGCCCCCTGTATATATCCTCCACACTGACTTGGTACCGGTGCCCCCTGTATATATCCTCCACACTGACTTGGTACCAGTGTCCCCTGTATATATCCTCCACACTGACTCAGTACCAGTGTCCCCTGTATATATCCTCCACACTGACTCAGTACCGGTGTCCCCTGTATATATCTTCCACACTGACTCAGTACCGGTGTTCCCTGTATATATCCTCCACACTGACTCAGTACCAGTGTTCCCTGTATATATCCTCCACACTGACTCAGTACCAGTGTCCCCTGTATATATCCTCCACACTGACTCAGTACCGGTGTCCCCTGTATATATCCTCCACACTGACTTGGTACCAGTGTCCCCTGTATATATCCTCCACACTGACTCAGTACCAGTGTCCCCTGTATATATCCTCCACACTGACTTGGTACCAGTGCCCCCTGTATATATCCTCCACACTGACTCGGTACCAGTGCCCCCTGTATATATCCTCCACACTGACTTGGTACCAGTGCCCCCTGTATATATCCTCCACACTGACTTGGTTCCAGTGCCCCCTGTATATATCCTCCACACTGACTTGGTACCGCTGTCCCCTGTATATATCCTCCACACTGACTTGGTACCAGTGCCCCCTGTATATATCCTCCACACTGACTTGGTACCGGTGCCCCCTGTATATATCCTCCACACTGACTTGGTACCGGTGTCCCCTGTATATATCCTCCACACTGACTCAGTACCGGTGCCCCCTGTATATATCCTCCACACTGACTTGGTACCGGTGTCCCCTGTATATATCCTCCACACTGACTTGGTACCAGTGCCCCCTGTATATATCCTCCACACTGACTTGGTACCGGTGCCCCCTGTATATATCCTCCACACTGACTTGGTACCGGTGCCCCCTGTATATATCCTCCACACTGACTCGGTACCAGTGTCCCCTGTATATATCCTCCACACTGACTCAGTACCAGTGTCCCCTGTATATATCCTCCACACTGACTTGGTACCGGTGCCCCTGTATATATCCTCCACACTGACTCGGTACCAGTGTCCCCTGTATATATCCTCCACACTGACTCAGTACCAGTGTCCCCTGTATATATCCTCCACACTGACTCAGTACCAGTGTCCCCTATATATATCCTCCACACTGACTTGGTACCGGTGCCCCCTGTATATATCCTCCACACTGACTCAGTACCAGTGTCCCCTGTATATATCCTCCACACTGACTTGGTACCAGTGCCCCCTGTATATATCCTCCACACTGACTTGGTACCGGTGCCCCCTGTATATATCCTCCACACTGACTCGGTACCAGTGTCCCCTGTATATATCCTCCACACTGACTTGGTACCGGTGCCCCCTGTATATATCCTCCACACTGACTTGGTACCGGTGCCCCCTGTATATATCCTCCACACTGACTTGGTACCAGTGCCCCCTGTATATATCCTCCACACTGACTTGGTACCGGTGCCCCCTGTATATATCCTCCACACTGACTTGGTACCAGTGTCCCCTATATATATCCTCCACACTGACTCAGTACCGGTGTCCCCTGTATATATCCTCCACACTGACTTGGTACCGGTGTCCCCTGTATATATCCTCCACACTGACTTGGTACCGGTGCCCCCTGTATATATCCTCCACACTGACTCGGTACCAGTGCCCCCTGTATATATCCTCCACACTGACTCAGTACCAGTGTCCCCTGTATATATCCTCCACACTGACTCGGTACCAGTGTCCCCTGTATATATCCTCCACACTGACTTGGTACCAGTGCCCCCTGTATATATCCTCCACACTGACTCGGTACCAGTGCCCCCTGTATATATCCTCCACACTGACTCGGTACCAGTGTTCCCTGTATAGAGCCTCGTTATTGTTATTCTTATTGTGTTACCTTTTACTATTATTATTTTAGCCTACTTGGCAAATGTATGATTAACTCTTCTTGAACTGCACTGTTGGCTAAGGGCTTGTAAGTAAGCATTATGGTAAAGTCTACACTTGTTGTATTCTGTGCATGTGACAAATAGAGTTTGACTTGATTTTATATTATTACATTCATTTGTTTTCAGCATTTACCTTTACCTTACTTCATGTTTTATTAATAGAACCCATTGTGGATGGTTATACAGTTACTTTAAGTTTTATTAATAGAACCCATTGTGGCTCAATCAATGATTTATGACAATATATTCCCAGAATCCCCTTTGATAAACTGACTACCTGAACATGTCAGGACATGTAGAGTGGGGCTATGTTCCAGTTGAGAAGGTTTCACATTAGTCAGTATGATGGGCCAATTATTAATCAATTCCCAGGAGAGGTTAGGCTGGATGCTCTGTCTGCACTCCACGTTTCAACTGCACTTTTCAACCATCTAGCTAGCCCACTATCCAGCTACCTGACTTGAACCATCTAGCTAGCCCACTATCCAGCTACCTGACTTGAACCATCTAGCTAGCCCACTATCCAGCTACCTGACTTGAACCATCTAGCTAGCCCACTATCCAGCTACCTGACTTGAACCATCTAGCTAGCCCACTATCCAGCTACCTGACTTGAACCATCTAGCTAGCCTACTCTCCAGCTACCTGACTTGAAATATCTATCTAGCCTACTATCCAGCTACCTGACTTGAACCACAAGACGTACTTACTATAGAAACTCAAGGGACATCTAGTCCCCACTCCACAGACATACAGCACTGAAGCATGCCCGCATCCCATATTGAACCCTAGTCCCTAAATAGTGCACTAATTTTGACTAGAGTCCTATGGGGTAGTGCACAATATACACTACCGTCAGCAGTGAAGAGGCGACTCCGGGATGCTGGCCTTTTAAGCAGAGTTGCGAAGAAAAAGCCATATGTCAGACTGGCCAATAAAAATATAAGATTAAGATGGGCAAAAGAACACAGACACTGGACAGAGACATGGCTTTTAACTCTGCCTAGAAGGCCAGCATCCCAGAGTCGCCTCTTCACTGTTGATATTGAGACTGGTGTTTTGCAGGTACTATTTAATGAAGCTTCCATTTGAGGACTTGTGAGGCATTTGTTTCTCAAACTAGACACTCTAATGTACTTGTCCTCTTGCTCAGTTGTGTACCGGGGCCTCCCACTCCTCTTTCTATTCTGGTTAGGGCCAGTTTGCGCTGTTCTGTGAAGGGAGTAGTACACAGCGTTGTACGAAATCCTCAGTTTCTTGGCAATTTCTCTCATGGAATAGCCTTCATTTCTCAGAACAAGAATAGACTGATGAGTTTCAAAAGAAGGTTCTTTGTTTCTGGCCATTTTGAGCCTGTAATTGAACCCATAAATGCTGATGCTCCAGATATTCAACTACTCTAAAGAAGGCCAGTTTTATTGCTTCTTTAATCAGGACAATAGTTTTCAGCTGTGCTAACGTAATTGCAAAATGGTTTTCTAAGGATCAATTAGCCTTTTAAAATGAACAACTTGGATTAGCGAACACAATGTGCCATTGGAACACAGGAGTGATGGTTGCTGATAATGGGCCTCTGTACACCTATGTAGATATTCCATAAAAAATCTGCCATTTCCAGCTACAATAGTCATTTACAACAATAACAATGTCTACACTGTATTTCTGTTAAATTTTATGTTATTTTAAAGGACCAAAAAATGTATTTTCTTTCAAAAAACAAGGACATTTCTAAGTGATCCCAAACTGTTGAACAGTAGTGTAGGTATTAGGGTTCCATTTGGGGTACAGCCCATAATATCTCCACAACTCAGCCCTAGTTCTTCATGCTCTATACTCTAACTACACTCCCTGTCTATAGATCCCTATACAGTCTACACTCAGAAAACAGCTCACTGTCTATCGATCACTATAGTCTACACTCAGAAAACAGCTCCCTGTCTATCGATCACTATACAGTCTACACTCAGAAAACAGCTCCCTGTCTATCGATCACTATACAGTCTACACTCAGAAAACAGCTCCCTGTCTATAGATCAAACCAGGCCTCCACAGAAATCCACTAGACCAGACCTATTAGAGGAAGACAACATGAAACTAAGACCATGGCTTGGTTCCAAGTGGTACACTTTATCTCTTTAATAGTGCACTACGTTTGCTTCCCCATCCAGTTTAATAGCACATCTTAGTTGATGACCACCAGGGTCATCTCTGGAAAGTGCAATACTAAGAAGACCCTTGTAACTAAGAGTGATCAGAGACTGCGTTTCTCTCTAGAACTAGACCATTTGACTTGAAAGAGCCATTAGAACCACTTTAACCCCTCAGTGAAAGTGAAAGAGAAGTTTTAATCCCGGCTTTGTGATGACTGCTGTGCTGTGTAGCATTAGTCTGCAGGTGAAGAGTCAGGGTTTGTAATTGAAGCCTATTTAATGGATTAAGCACTGTTTGTTGGTGCTTAATGGGCGTAAGTTACCACATGCAGACTTAGCCTCATTACTACAGAATGTGGGGATGTATCCATCCACAAAATAGCTTTTGGCTAAAATGGGCAGTAGGTAGTATAAACACAAAGACTACATAATACCATAAACACAAAGACTACATAATACCATAAACACAAAGACTACATAATACCATAAACACAAAGACTACATAATACCATGAACACAAAACACTACATAACACCATAAACACAAAGACTACATAACAACATAAACACAAAACACTACATAATACCATAAACACAAAGACTACATAATACCATAAACACAAAGACTACATAATACCATAAACACAAAGACTACATAACAACATAAACACAAAGACTACATAACAACATAAACACAAAGACTACATAATACCATAAACACAAAACACTACATAACACCATAAACACAAAGACTACATAACAACATAAACACAAAGACTACATAATACCATAAACACAAAGACTACATAACATAAAGACTACATAACAACATAAACACAAAGACTACATAATACCATAAAAACAAAGACTACATAATACCATAAACACAAAGACTACATAATACCATAAACACAAAACACTACATAACACCATAAACACAAAGACTACATAATACCATAAACACAAAGACTACATAACATAAAGACTACATAACAACATAAACACAAAGACTACATAATACCATAAAAACAAAGACTACATAATACCATAAACACAAAACACTACATAACACCATAAACACAAAGACTACATAATACCATAAACACAAAGACTACATAACAACATAAACACAAAACACTACATAACACCATAAACACAAAGACTACATAATACCATAAACACAAAGACTACATAACAACACAAACACAAAGACTACATAATACCATAAACACAAAGACTACATAACAACATAAACATAAAGACTACATAACAACATAAACACAAAGACTACATTACAACATAAACACAAAGACTACATAACAACATAAACACAAAGACTACATAACAACACAAACACAAAGACTACATAACATAAAGACTACATAACACCACAAACACAAAGACTGCATAACATAAAAACAAAGACTACATAACATAAACACAAAGACTACATAACAACATAAACACAAAGACTACATAACATAAAGGCTGCATAATACCATAAACACAAAGACTACATAACAACATAAACACAAAGACTATATAACATAAAGGCTACATAACACCATAAACACAAAGACTACATAACATAAAGACTACATAACACCATAAACACAAAGACTACATAACATAAACACAAAGACTACATAACATAAACACAAAGACTACATAACAACATAAACACAAAGACTACATAATACCATAAACACAAAGACTACATAACAGCATAAACACAAAGACTACATAACAACACAAACACAAAGACTGCATAACTCAGTTTTCATAATTACCAAAGCTTTAGATGGATGCTTATAGGACACACATGAATCATTGTCACAGAGAATAATGTCTCTGTCACAGTTCTGTCTCAGCTCTGCTCTACCTTTCACGTTTCTACCCGCAGCTTTCTAAACATTGCACACCGTTGAATCCACCCCTGATCTATGGTGCTATGACCCAGAAGGGTAAAATGGAAAACAGCTCCTCCTTCTGTAGAGAGGGGGGAGGAGTCCATAAGGTTAGAGGTGTAGAGAGGGGGGAGGAGTCCATAATGTTAGAGGTGTAGAGAGGGGGGAGGAGTCCATAAGGTTAGAGGTGTAGAGAGGGGGGAGGAGTCCATAATGTTAGAGGTGTAGAGAGGGGGGAGGAGTCCATAATGTTAGAGGTGTAGAGAGGGGGGAGGAGTCCATAATGTTAGAGGTGTAGAGAGGGGGGAGGAGTCCATAAGGTTAGAGGTGTAGAGAGGGGGGAGGAGTCCATAAGGTTAGAGGTGTAGAGAGGGGGGAGGAGTCCATAATGTTAGAGGTGTAGAGAGGGGGGAGGAGTCCATAATGTTAGAGGTGTAGAGAGGGGGGAGGAGTCCATAATGTTAGAGGTGTAGAGAGGGGGGAGGAGTCCATAAGGTTAGAGGTGTAGAGAGGGGGGAGGAGTCCATAAGGTTAGAGGTGTAGAGAGGGGGGAGGAGTCCATAATGTTAGAGGTGTGGAGAGGGGGGAGGAGTCCATAAGGTTAGAGGTGTAGAGAGGGGGGGAGGGGGGAGGAGTCCATAATGTTAGAGGTGTAGAGAGGGGGAGAGGGGGGAGGAGTCCATAATGTTAGAGGTGTAGAGAGGGAGGAGGAGTCCATAATGTTAGAGGTGTAGAGAGGGGGAGAGGGGGGAGGAGTCCATAATGTTAGAGGTGTAGAGAGGGGGGAGGAGTCCATAGGTTAGAGGTGTAGAGAGGGGGGAGGGAGGAGGAGTCCATAATGTTAGAGGTGTAGAGAAGGGGAGAGGGGGGAGGAGTCCATAATGTTAGAGGTGTAGAGAGGGGGGAGGAGTCCAAAAGGTTAGATGTGTAGAGAGGGGGAGAGGGGGGAGGAGTCCATAATGTTATGGGCTGGGTCAGGGGGAGGAGTCCATAAGATTAGAGGTGTAGAGAGGGGGGAGGAGTCCATAATGTTAGAGGTGTAGAGAGGGGGGAGGAGTCCATAAGGTTAGAGGTGTAGAGAGGGGGGAAGAGTCCATAAGGTTAGAGGTGTAGAGAAGGGGGAGGAGTCCATAATGTTAGAGGTGTAAAGAGGGGGGAGGAGTCCATAATGTTAGAGGTGTAGAGAGGGGGGAGGAGTCCATAATGTTAGAGGTGTAGAGAGGGGGGAGGAGTCCATAATGTTAGAGGTGTAGAGAGGGGGGAGGAGTCCATAATGTTAGACGTGTAGAGAGGGGGGAGGAGTCCATAATGTTAGAGGTGTAGAGAGGGGGGAGGAGTCCATAAGGTTAAAGGTGTAGAGAGGGGGGAGGAGTCCATAAGGTTAGAGGTGTAGAGAGGGGGAGAGGGGGGAGGAGTCCATAATGTTAGAGGTGTAGAGAGGGGGGAGGAGTCCATAATGTTAGAGGTGTAGAGAGGGGGGAGGAGTCCATAATGTTAGAGGTGTAGAGAGGGGGGAGGAGTCCATAAGGTTAGAGGTGTAGAGAGGGGGGAGGAGTCCATAAGGTTAGAGGTGTAGAGAGGGGGGAGGAGTCCATAATGTTAGAGGTGTAGAGAGGGGGGAGGAGTCCATAATGTTAGAGGTGTAGAGAGGGGGGAGGAGTCCATAATGTTAGAGGTGTAGAGAGGGGGGAGGAGTCCATAAGGTTAGAGGTGTAGAGAGGGGGGAGGAGTCCATAAGGTTAGAGGTGTAGAGAGGGGGGAGGAGTCCATAATGTTAGAGGTGTAGAGAGGGGGGAGGAGTCCATAAGGTTAGAGGTTTAGAGAGGGGGGGAGGGGGGAGGAGTCCATAATGTTAGAGGTGGAGAGAGGGGGAGAGGGGGGAGGAGTCCATAATGTTAGAGGTGTAGAGAGGGAGGAGGAGTCCATAATGTTAGAGGTGTAGAGAGGGGGAGAGGGGGGAGGAGTCCATAATGTTAGAGGTGTAGAGAGGGGGGAGGAGTCCATAGGTTAGAGGTGTAGAGAGGGGGGAGGGAGGAGGAGTCCATAATGTTAGAGGTGTAGAGAAGGGGAGAGGGGGGAGGAGTCCATAATGTTAGAGGTGTAGAGAGGGGGGAGGAGTCCAAAAGGTTAGATGTGTAGAGAGGGGGAGAGGGGGGAGGAGTCCATAATGTTATGGGCTGGGTCAGGGGGAGGAGTCCATAAGATTAGAGGTGTAGAGAGGGGGGAGGAGTCCATAATGTTAGAGGTGTAGAGAGGGGGGAGGAGTCCATAAGGTTAGAGGTGTAGAGAGGGGGGAAGAGTCCATAAGGTTAGAGGTGTAGAGAAGGGGGAGGAGTCCATAATGTTAGAGGTGTAGAGAGGGGGGAGGAGTCCATAATGTTAGAGGTGTAGAGAGGGGGGAGGAGTCCATAATGTTAGAGGTGTAGAGAGGGGGGAGGAGTCCATAATGTTAGACGTGTAGAGAGGGGGGAGGAGTCCATAATGTTAGAGGTGTAGAGAGGGGGGAGGAGTCCATAAGGTTACAGGTGTAGAGAGGGGGGAGGAGTCCATAAGGTTAGAGGTGTAGAGAGGGGGAGAGGGGGGAGGAGTCCATAATGTTATAGGTGTAGAGAGGGGGAGGAGTCCATAATGTTAGAGGTGTAGAGAGGGGGGAGGAGTCCATAAGGTTAAAGGTGTAGAGAGGGGGGAGGAGTCCATAAGGTTAGAGGTGTAGAGAGGGGGGAGGAGTCCATAAGGTTAGAGGGAGGAGTCCATAAGGTTAGAGGTGTAGAGAGGGGGGAGGAGTCCATAGGTTAGAGGTGTAGAGAGGGGGGAGGAGTCCATAAGGTTAGAGGTGTAGAGAAGGGGGAGGAGTCCATAAGGTTCTGGGTTGGGTGAGAGTGTGGATTGGGTCGGGTTGGGTTGGGGGGAGTAGGAGAGAGAGTCTGTCGGGTCAGGTTGGGGGGAGGAGACAGAGTGGGTTTTGTTGGGGAGAGGTAGTGTGCCAGTGAGTTGGGTTGGGGGGAGGAGCGAGAGTGGGTTGGGTTAAGGAGAGGTAGTGTGACAGTGAGTTGGGTTGGGGGGAGGAGCGAGAGTGGGTTGGGTTAAGGAGAGGTAGTGTGACAGTGAGTTGGGTCGGGGGGAGGAGAGAGAGTGGGTTGGGTTGGGTCTGGTTGGGGGGAGGTGAAGAGAGAGTGGGTTGGGTCTGGTTGGGCGGAGGTGAAGAGAGAGTGGGTTGGGTCTGGTCGGGGGGAGGTGAAGAGAGAGTGGGTTTGGTCTAGTTGGGGGGAGGTGAAGAGAGAGTGGGTTTGGTCTAGTTGGGGGGAGGTGAAGAGAGAGTGGGTTTGGTCTAGTTGGGGGGAGTTGAAGAGAGAGTGGGTTGGACCGGGTCGGGGTGAGGAGGAGGAGAGAAAGTGGGTTGGACCGGGTCGGGGTGAGGAGGAGGAGAGACAGTGGGTTGGGTCGGGATGAGGAGGAGGAGAGAAAGTGGGTTGGACCGGGTCGGGGTGAGAAGGAGGAGAGAAAGTGGGTTGGACCAGGTCGGGGAGAGGAGGAGGAGAGAAAGTGGGTTGGACCGGGTCGGGGTGAGGAGGAGGAGAGAAAGTGGGTTGGTTTGAGTCTAGTTGGGGGGAGGTGAAGAGACAGTGGGTTGGATCGGGTCGGGGTGAGGAGGAGGAGAGACAGTGGGTTGGGTCGGGATGAGGAGGAGGAGAGAAAGTGGGTTGGACCGGGTCGGGGTGAGAAGGAGGAGAGAAAGTGGGTTGGACCAGGTCGGGGTGAGGAGGAGGAGAGAAAGTGGGTTGGACCGGGTCGGGGTGAGGAGGAGGAGAGAAAGTGGTTTGGTTTGAGTCTAGTTGGGGGGAGGTGAAGAGACAGTGGGTTGGATCAGGTCGGGGTGAGTAGGAGGAGAGAAAGTGGGTTGGACCGGGTCGGGGTGAGGAGGAGGAGAGAAAGTGGGTTGGTTTGAGTCTAGTTGGGGGGAGGTGAAGAGACAGTGGGTTGGATCGGGTCGGGGTGAGTAGGAGGAGAGAAAGTGGGTTGGACCGGGTCGGGGTGAGGAGGAGGAGAGAAGGTGGGTTGGACCGGGTCGGGGTGAGGAGGAGGAGAGAAAGTGGGTTGGACCGGGTCGGGGTGAGGAGGAGGAGAGAGAATTGGTTGGACCGGGTCGGGGTGAGGAGGAGGAGAGAAAGTGGGTTGGACCGGGTCGGGGTGAGGAGGAGGAGAGAAAGTGGGTTGGACCGGGTCGGGGTGAGGAGGAGGAGAGAAAGTGGGTGCTACAAATCTTACATCCTCCACTGCCTCCTCAGCATATCCCCAGTGTGTTCCACACGTTTATGTAGCTATTGCGCAGTCAGTGCTGTAAAACCCAAGACAGAAAACTGCAACGTGGCCAGTAGCAGTAGCAATAACTCAGTCAGCATCGGTCAGAGCACGGAAGATAGGATCAATTAAGAGATTGGGCAAATTCAATGTAGTCTTAATTCCTTTCATAATGTGTAGATTTTCATACTATCAGATCTCACAACGCCTAGAGTAGTGTTTAACATCTCAGGAAACACATTCATACGATATACAGATGTAAGATCTTAATTTGATCTCTTTTGTTGCTGTGAAGTTTTCTGCACTGCAGGAAATGCAAACTTGAAGTGTATTTGAGTTTTAAAAGGCTTCTAGTTTTAAAAGTTTTTCAAATTTTCACACAAATATGAGACTTGATTTTCCATATCAAAAAATGTATCAACCTCTACAAAAATGTCCATTAATTATTTATAATAATTCACATTTCCTGTTGCTGCAGCATTATCTTCCTGCTGTATCAAATTGGCTCAAATTAAGATCCTACATCTGTAGTAATCTTCTACGCTGCGTGACTACATTAAAGACTACCTGGAAAGCTATTATTTGATAACGTTTTATCACTCACTCACTCATACATTTCACAAGTTCTGTCAGATGTCATGGAAATGGTGAGATCTAGCTGGAAAATAAATGTTTTATCAAGACAGACAGTGGGGTTGAAATGATGTCAGCCATGCTCAGCTCATTATGATAACATAAATCACGTCTCTACGTTCCGTGTTAGATTGGTCATTCTTCACCCTTCTGCACCTGGGAAATTATACACATGTCATTGTGGCTGTGTCATTGTGGCTGTGTCATTGTTGCTGTGCCATTGTGAGACTCTTAGATGGAGCTCAGCTCATTGCGTTTCCGTATCACGCACGCACACACACACACACACGCACGCACGCACGCGCACACACACACACACACACACACACACACACGTAAACACACACACACACACACACACACACACACACACACACACACACACACACACACACACACACACACACACACACACACACACACACACACATTTCCATCACGATGTGGTACAGCTCTGTCTCTAAGGACCTAAGCCAGTAGGCTGTTTGCTACCTTAAAGCATTCACATACAGCAGCACTGTGGGAAGTTTTCACCTGAATCCTGAATCAAATTAAATCAAGTCAAATTGTACTGGTCACATGCTTTGTAAACAACAGGTGTAGACTAACTGTGAAATGCTTACTTTCCCTACAATGCAGACATAAAGAAAATAGAAATAACAGAAAAGTATTAACATGTAATAATAAAAGTTATAATAAAATGTATCTAATACACAATGAGTAAAGATAACATGGCTATATACACGGGGTACCAGTACCGAGTCGATGTGCAGGGGTACGAGGTAATAACATGGCTATATACACGGGGTACCAGTACCGAGTCGATGTGCAGGGGTACGAGGTAATAACATGGCTATATACACGGGGTACCAGTACCGAGTCGATGTGCAGGGGTACGAGGTAATAACATGGCTATATACACGGGGTACCAGTACCGAGTCGATGTGCAGGGGTACGAGGTAATAACATGGCTATATACACGGGGTACCAGTACCGAGTCGATGTGCAGGGGTACGAGGTAATAACATGGCTATATACACGGGGTACCAGTACCGAGTCGATGTGCAGGGGTACGAGGTAATAACATGGCTATATACAAGGGGTACCAGTACCGAGTCGATGTGCAGGGGTACGAGGTAATAACATGGCTATATACACGAGGTACCAGTACCGAGTCGATGTGCAGGGGTACGAGGTAATTGAGGTGTACATATAGGTAGGGATAAAGTGACTAGGCAACATGATAGATAATAAATAGTAACAACACCGACTGTGAGGAGTGAAAAGGGTTAGTGCAAAATAGGTCAATGCAGATAGTCCTGGGAACTATTAACTATTTAACTAACTATTTATCAAATGTATGGCTTGGGGGTAGTAGCTGTTCAGGGTCCTGTAAGTTTCAGACTTGGTGCATCGGTACCGCTAGCCATGCAGTAGCAGAGAGAAGTCTATGACTTGGATGGCCTTCCTCTGACATCGCCTGGTATAGAGGTCCTGGATTGCAGGGAGCCATCGCCCCAGTGATGTACTGGGCTGTACTCACTATCCTCTGTAGCACCTTGCTGTCTGATGCCTTGCAGTTGACGTGATGCAGCCAGTCAAGATGCTCTCAATGGTGCAGCTGTGTAACTTTTTGAGGCTCTAAGGGCCCATGCCAAATCTTTTCAGCCTCCTGAGGGGAAAGAAGCATTTCTGTGCCCTCTTCACGACTGTGTTGGTGTGTGTGGACCATGATAGATCCTTAGTAATGTGGACACAGAGGAACTTGAAGCTCCCGACCCACTTCACTACAGCCCTGTCGATGTAGTCCATGATCAGCTCCTTAGACTTTCTGTCGTTGAGGGAGAGGTTGTTGTCCTGGCACAAACCTGCCAGGTCTCTGACCTCCTTCCTATAGGCTGTCTCATCGTCGTCAGTGACCAGGCCTACCACCATCATGTCGTCGGCAAACTTAATGATGTAAGGACAGAAGCAAGGTCAGGGAGTGAACGTTTAATGAAACACATACAGGAACACAAAACGGACAGCGTCTGGACAGGGGAAAACAAAACGACAACAATGCTGACACTGGGAGCAAACTGAGGAGCAGATAGATATAAAGGGGCAATCAATGAAGTAAAGGAGTCAAGGAGAGTCTAATGAGCGCTGATGCGCGTAATGATGGTGGCAGGTGTGTGTAATGAAGGACAGCCTGGCGCCATCGAGCGCCAGAGAGGGGAAGTGGGAGCAGGCGTGACAAATTATGATGTTGGAGTAATGCTTGGCCACGCAGTTGTGGGTGAACAGGGACCACAGGGGGGGACTAAGCACCCACCCCAGAGGAGCCTCCATGTTGAGGGTTAGCATGGGGGATGTTTTGTTGCCTACCCTCACCACTTGGGGGCGGCCTGTCAGGATGTCCAGGATCCAGTTACAGAGGGAGGTGTTCAGTCCCAGGGTCCCAGCTTGGGGGGGTACTATGGTGTTGAAAGCTGAGATGTAGTTAATGAACAGCATACTCACATTGCTATTCATCTTGTTCAGGTGGGAGAGGGCAGTGTGGAGTGCAATAGATATTGTGTCATCTGTGGATCTGTTGGGGTGGTATGAGAATTGAAGTAGGTCCAGGATGTCTGGTGATGATGATGGTGTTGATGTGAGCCATGATCAGACTTTCAAAGCATTTCATGGCTACAGATGTGAGTGGGCGATAGTAACTTATACAGGTTACCTTGACATTCTTGGGCAAAGGGACTATGGTGGTTGGCTTGAAACATGTGGAGGTTACAGTGAGGGAGAGGTTGAAATTGTCAGGGGAGACACTTGCCAGCTGGTCAGGGCATACTCTGAGTACGCACCCTGGTAGTCCCTCTGGCCCAGTGGCCTTGTGAATATTAACCTGTGGTAGGATCTCACCTGAGTGAAGGCTGCTGAGGGACTTGTAGACAAGATCTGTCTAGCTGACTGAAAGGAGTATAGTGAGGGAGGTTTGTGTGTGTGTGTGTGTGTGTGTGTGTGTGTGTCTGCTTGGTCTTGTTCTTCTATACCCAAAAGTCCCCAAAAGTAGAACAAGGAAAATTATCCCTGGTGGGGACATTTTCCACATCCACCTCGAGGATAAAGGCTCATTTAAGCATAGGGGTTAGGTTTAGGTTTATGGTTAGAATTAGGGTTATGGTTTATGGTATGGGTTAGGGGATAGGTTTATGGTTAGAATTAGGTTTACGGTTTAAGGTATGGGTTAGGGGATAGGTTTATGGTTAGAATTAGGGTTATGGTATGGGTTAGGGGATAGGTTTATGGTTAGAATTAGGTTTAAGGTATGGGTTAGGGGATAGGTTTATGGTTAGAATTAGGGTTATGGTTAGAATTAGGGCTATGGTTAGGGTTTAGGGTATAGGATTAGGGTAAGGTATATGGGATAGGTTTATGGTCAGAATTAGGGTTATGGGTTAGGGTTTAGGGTATAGGATTAGGGTAAGGTATATGGGATAGGTTTATGGTCAGAATTAGGGTTATGGGCTAGGGTTTAGGGTTAAGGTTACACACACACTCATGATCTCACAGCTGGTGAGGTTGATTTGGGAGGTGGAGATTAAACACGCCTGCGAAGTCTGATGTTTGTTCTTTTCAAAAGCAGCCCTGCACCACCACACACACACACACACACACACACACACACACACACACACACACACACACACACACACACACACACACACACACACACACACACACACACACACACACACACACAAACCTACATACACACACAGACATGCACACACACAGATGCACACAGACACACACACATACAGTGCCAGCTGTCACATCCTCCCCTCTAATCTCTCTGGGTTTCTGGAAAAACAAGACCAATAAGATGTCAAATGAGAAAAGGATGGTGTTCTTCCTCTCTGTCTTAAAACAGTAACCTTCATTAATGCATGAATCACTTATTTTGCTGTACTATTCTATATTAATATTCTACAGAACTATTCTACAGTAATATTCTATATTAATATTCTACAGAACTATTCTACAGTACTATTCTACAGTAATATTCTATAGTAATATTCTACAGAACTATTCTACAGTACTATTCTACAGTACTATTCTATAGTAATATTCTACAGAACTATTCTACAGTACTATTCTACAGTAATATTCTATAGTAATATTCTACAGAACTATTCTACAGTACTATTCTACAGTAATATTCTATAGTAATATTCTACAGAACTATTCTACAGTACTATTCTACAGTAATATTCTATAGTAATATTCTACAGAACTATTCTGCAGTACTATTCTACAGTACTATTATACAGTGCTATTATACAGTACTATTATACAGTACTATTATACAGGTTATTCTACAGTACTATTATACAGTACTATTCTACAGTACTATTCTACAGTACTATTATACAGTACTATTCTACAGTACTATTATACAGTACTATTATACAGTACTATTATACAGTACTATTCTACAGTACTATTCTACAGTACTATTATACAGTACTATTATACAGTACTATTCTATAGTACTATTATACAGTACTATTCTACAGTACTATTCTACAGTACTATTATACAGTACTATTATACAGGTTATTCTACAGTACTATTATACAGTACTATTCTACAGTACTATTCTACAGTACTATTATACAGTACTATTATACAGTACTATTCTACAGTACTATTATACAGTACTATTATACAGTACTATTATACAGTGCTATTCTACAGTACTATTCTACAGTACTATTATACAGTACTATCCTACAGTACTATTATACAGTACTATTATACAGTACTATTCTACAGTACTATTATACAGTACTATTCTACAGTGCTATTATACAGTACTGGATGCCTCTAATAAACAAGGTCTTACCTGGCGTCAAAGGAGGCTGATCCCCCAGAGGTTTGGGTTGGGCTTGATCGTAATTGTTTGCGTCAGCCACGTTCTCCATGTCATGTTAAGTGTTGAGATAACAATAGATGCATGTAATCTGAGGAGCATCTGCCTGTCTGAATCTATAAGTCTCTGGGTGAAGCTTCCATGTCATATTCATATTAGCAGAATGTCTTAACAAGAACAGATAAGGATTGCAACGAACACGGAAGCACAGCAAGATTGATTCCCTATTTACTATATAGTGCACTACTTTTGACCGTGGCCCTATGTCAAAAAGTAGGGCACTATATAGGAAATAGGGTGTCATTTGAGTCACATCCCAAGCAATGAAACCCTTTCAGCTCATTTTATGCTTCTGTAGCAAGGAACAGATGACATGAAGACTGATCGCCAGATGCCAATGTTGGCTTCGTAATGTTGTTGCCCTAAAATGAACACTCATAAAAACCTTGTTAAACCTCATGCATGTCTGTACACATCTCCAGAGTAAGTTGATCTGAATGAGCCCTACTGTTATGTAAAGTTATTTTCGGCATCCCACACCTTTATATCTCGATGCACCCCACCACTTCAAACCACTGGTTTTAGGACAGCTCCAATATATAGATCCATGCATCCCCATCCTATCTGGTCAGGATCTGTTCAATTGCTAGGGATGGGATGAGGAGAGATGGGATGAGGAAATATGGAACGATGAGGGATGGGATGGGGAGAGATGTGATGGGGAGGGATGGGATGAGGAGGGATGGGATGAGGAGAGATGGGATGAGGAGGGATGGGATGAGGAGAGATGGGATGAGGAGAGATGGGATGGGAGGGATGGGATGAGGGGAGATGGGATGAGGAGAGATGGGATGAGGAGGAATGAGATGAGGAGAAATGGGATGAGGAGAGATGGGATGATGAGGGATGGGAGGGGGAGGGATGGGATGAGGAGAGATGGGATGAGGAGAGATGCTGGAAGAGGGATGGGATTAGGATTATTAAGGTGTGTGATGGGTAGCTCAGCTCCAGGGGTCCTGTTGGGGTCCTGATGGGGAACAGGGCTGCCCTGCTGTCTGCCTGAGAGGCTGGCTGAGAGGGGAGAAATTGGCTCGAAACCTGCATCCAGGTGTGATTGAGATAACCACCTCCAGCTATGTGCACGCAAATGCTCACACAGACACGAATACACACACACATAGGCACACATACACACTGTCTCACAGAGCCCTGGAGAGGCTGTTGTTGCAAGAAAGGGCCGTCTCTGATCTTAGAAGAGTTTAAATGCCCCAAAAATATATTTAACTATGATGTCATAATTGCCGAGTAGCAGGTGCAGGAGTCACAGTTGTGGTACCATGGTTATTCTCTTCTTCAAACAATCCCTTTGCTACCTAATTGAGCTCCTTGAAGGTTACAGTGCAATTACATTGTGGGTTAGGAGAGGTGATGTGAAAAAGAAACACGTCATAAAATATAACTTTGTACTCCTTTTTTCTCCTCTCATTTTCTACTTCAGCAGAACTAACCAGTAGGGCTCTGGTCAAAAGTAATGCACTATAAAGGGATAGGGAGTAATTTGGGACGCAAACACAATCTCTGCAACACAATACTGCAAAGGATTTGATGTTGGTGTTTACATTTACTGGCTGTTGGCTAATTTCCTTGGTAGAATTATATAATGAAACCCTCCGTGTTTTGTAAAAATTCAATTCAAGGATGTGAAAACCTGCTGGTCAGCATCTGCATCTACTGCAGACATTTGTAAACCACTTTGAGGCAGAACTACAACAAACCAAATTAGGTTGGAGATGCTTTTTGAGAATTCTGGCAGCAAACATCCCAATTCGATTATTATATTCGTCCCATCTGGCTTGATGCTAATGTGTTAGGAAAGTGGTTTTGAATACAAGTCTGTGGATTGGTATCATATCTACAGTATCTGACTTTCTGACTTCTCCCTCTTCATTAGGAAGTGCTGCACTCCTCCTGAAGACTGTGTCCCAAAATGGCACCCTTGACATAGTGCTCTGCTATGTGCCCTGGTCAAGAGTAGTGCACTAAGTAGTGAATAGGGTGCCGTTTGGGACACAAACGAAGCCTTTCATTTGTGACTGTGAAGAGTCAGCATATTTAGTCAGCAGGACACGCACCAACATGGATTTGAATTTGCCAGTCTATAGTGTGTGCTGTGGTCTCTAGGGAAATGACAGGACTTTATAGAAAGCTTTCTGCTGAATCCAAGCCGTTCGCCTTGAAGCACCACCTTGAACTAAGAGCAGCCAAGTTTAAGCAAAATTTCACCCATTGGACAGATATGTCATCAGCAAGCTTGCTATTTCAGTACAGGCCTACACTTTGTCCATGTTTTCAATCTACACTAACCTGCAGGTTGCATATGGAAACAGAACTTGCTGTCTGCTGGCAAGGCGTGCTAGATATAAGGTGTGTTACATAAAAGGCTTGTGGACATAAGGTTTGTAAGATATAAGGTTTGAAAGATATAAGGTTTGTTAGATATAAGGTTTGTTAGATATAAGGCTTGTTAGATATAAGGTTTGTTAGATATAAGGCTTGTTAGATATAAGGCTTGTTAGATATACAGCTTGTTAGATATAATAGATATAAGGCTTGTTAGATATAAGGCTTGTTAGATATACAGCTTGTTAGATATAAGGCTTGTAAGATATACGGCTTGTTAGATATAAGGTTTGTTAGATATACAGCTTGTTAGATATAAGGCTTGTTAGATATAAGGCTTGTAAGATATACGGCTTGTTAGATATAAGGTTTGTTAGATATACAGCTTGTTAGATATACGGCTTGTTAGATATAAGGTTTGTTAGATATACAGCTTGTTAGATATAAGGCTTGTAAGATATACGGCTTGTTAGATATAAGGTTTGTTAGATATACAGCTTGTTAGATATACAGCTTGTTAGATATAAGGCTTGTTAGATATACAGCTTGTTAGATATACAGCTTGTTAGATATACGGCTTGTTAGATATAAGGTTTGTTAGATATACAGCTTGTTAGATATAAGGCTTGTAAGATATACGGCTTGTTAGATATAAGGTTTGTTAGATATACAGCTTGTTAGATATACAGCTTGTTAGATATAAGGCTTGTTAGATATACAGCTTGTTAGATATACAGCTTGTTAGATATACGGCTTGTTAGATATAAGGTTTGTTAGATATACAGCTTGTTAGATATAAGGCTTGTAAGATATACGGCTTGTTAGATATAAGGTTTGTTAGATATACGGCTTGTTAGATATAAGGTTTGTTAGATATACAGCTTGTTAGATATAAGGTTTGTTAGATATAAGGCTTGTTAGATATAAGGTTTGTTAGATATACAGCTTGTTAGATATAAGGTTTGTTAGATATAAGGCTTGTTAGATATAAGGTTTGTTAGATATACAGCTTGTTAGATATAAGGTTTGTTAGATATAAGGCTTGTTAGATATAAGGCTTGTTAGATATACAGCTTGTTAGATATAAGGCTTGTTAGATATAAGGTTTGTTAGATATACAGCTTGTTAGATATACAGCTTGTTAGATATAAGGCTTGTTAGATATAAGGTTTGTTAGATATAAGGCTTGTTAGATATAAGGCTTGTTAGATATAAGGCTTGTTAGATATAAGGCTTGTTAGATATAAGGTTTGTTAGATATAAGGTTTGTTAGATATAAGGTTTGTTAGATATAAGGCTTGTTAGATATAAGGCTTGTTAGATATAATAGATATAAGGCTTGTTAGATATAAGGCTTGTTAGATATAAGGCTTGTTAGATATAAGGCTTGTTAGATATACAGCTTGTTAGATATAAGGTTTGTTAGATATAAGGTTTGTTAGATATAAGGTTTGTTAGTAAAAATGCTTGTTAGATATAAGGCTTGTTAGATATAAGGTTTGTTAGATATACAGCTTGTTAGATATAAGGTTTGTTAGATATAAGGCTTGTTAGATATAAGGCTTGTTAGATATAAGGCTTGTTAGATATAAGGTTTGTTAGATATAAGGTTTGTTAGATATAAGGTTTGTTAGATATAAGGCTTGTTAGATATAAGGCTTGTTAGATATAATAGATATAAGGCTTGTTAGATATAAGGCTTGTTAGATATAAGGCTTGTTAGATATAAGGCTTGTTAGATATACAGCTTGTTAGATATAAGGTTTGTTAGATATAAGGTTTGTTAGATATAAGGTTTGTTAGTAAAAATGCTTGTTAGATATAAGGCTTGTTAGATATAAGGTTTGTTAGATATACAGCTTGTTAGATATAAGGTTTGTTAGATATAAGGCTTGTTAGATATAAGGCTTGTTAGATATAAGGCTTGTTAGATATAAGGTTTGTTAGATATAAGGTTTGTTAGTAAAAATGCTTGTTAGATATAATAGATATAAGGCTTGTTAGATATAAGGCTTGTTAGATATAAGGCTTGTTAGATATAAGGCTTGTTAGATATAAGGCTTGTTAGATATAAGGTTTGTTAGATATAAGGCTTGTTAGATATAAGGCTTGTTAGATATAAGGCTTGTTAGATATAAGGTTTGTTAGATATAAGGTTTGTTAGATATAAGGTTTGTTAGATATAAGGTTTGTTAGATATAAGGTTTGTTAGATATACAGCTTGTTAGATATAAGGCTTGTTAGATATAAGGTTTGTTAGATATAAGGTTTGTTAGATATAAGGTTTGTTAGATATAAGGTTTGTTAGATATAAGGTTTGTTAGATATAAGGTTTGTTAGATATAAGGTTTGTTAGATATACAGCTTGTTAGATATAAGGCTTGTTAGATATAAGGCTTGTTAGATATAAGGTTTGTTAGATATAAGGTTTGTTAGATATAAGGTTTGTTAGATATACAGCTTGTTAGATATACAGCTTGTTAGATATAATAGATATAAGGCTTGTTAGATATAAGGTTTGTTAGATATACAGCTTGTTAGATATACAGCTTGTTAGATATAAGGTTTGTTAGTAAAAATGCTTGTTAGATATTTATTTATTTTTTATTTAACCAGGCAAGTCAGTTAAGAACAAATTCTTATTTTCAATGACGGCCTAGGAACAGTGGGTTAACTGCCTGTTCAGGAGCAGAACGACAGATTTGTACCTTGTCCAATGCTCTAACCACTAGGCTACCCTGCCGCCCCAGATGTAATGCTTGTGAGATACAAGGTTTGTTAGATGTACAGTTGAAGTCAGAAGTTAACATACACTTAGGTTGGAGTCATTAAAACTCGCTCTTCAACCACTCCACAAATTTCTTGTTAACAAACTATAGTTTTGGCAAGTTGGTTAGGACATCTACTTTGTGCATGACACAAGTAATATTTCCAACAATTGTTTACAAACAGATTATTTCACTTAAAATACGCTGTATCACAATTCCAGTGGGTCAGAAGTTTACATACACTAAGTTGACTCTGCCTTTAAACAGATTGGAAAATTCCAGAAAATTATTACTTTAGAAGCTTCTGATAGGCTAATTGACTTCATTTGAGTCAATTGGAGGTGTACCTGTGGATGTATTTCAAGGCCTAACTTCAAACTCAGTGCCTCTTTGCTTGACATCATGGGAAAATCAGCCAAAACCTGAAGGTACCACGTTCATCTGTACAAACAACAGTACGCAAGTATAAACACCATGGGACCACACAGCCGTCATGCCGCTCAGGAAGGAGATGCATTCTGTCTCCTAGAGATGAACGTACTTTAGTACGAAAAGTGCAAATCAATCCCAGAATGACAGCAAAGGACCTTGTGAAGATGCTGGAGGAAACGGGTACAAAAGTATCTATATCCACAGTAAAATGAGTCCTATATCGACATAACCTGAATGGCCGCTCAGCAAGGAAGAAGCCACAGCTCCAAAACCGCCATAAAAAATTCCAGACTATGGTTTGCAACTGCACATGGGAACAAAGATCATACCATTTGGAGAAATGTCCACTGGTCTGATGAAACAAAAATAGAACTGTTTGGCCATAATGACCATTGTTATGTTTGGAGGAAAAAGGGGGAGGCTTGCAAGCCGAAGAACACCATCCCAACCATGAAGCACGGGGGTGGCAGCATAATGTTGTGGGGGTGCTTTGCTGCAGGATGGACTGGTGCCCTTCACAAAATAGATGCCATCACGAGGAGAGAAATTTATGTGGATACATTGAAGCAACATCTCAAGACATTAGTCAGGAAGTTAAAGCTTGGTCGCAAATGGGTCTTCCAAATGAACAATGACCTCAAGCATACTTCCAAAGTTGTGTCAAAATGGCTTAAGGACAACAAAGTCAAGTTATTGGAGTGGCCATTACAAAGCCCTGACCTCAAACCTATAGAAAATGTGTGGGCAGAACTGAAGAAGTGTGTGCGAGCAAGGAAGCCTACAAACCTGACTCAGTTACACCAGCTCTGTCAGGAGGAATGGGCCAAAATTCACCCAACTTATTGTGGGAAGCTTGTGGAAGGCTACCCAAAATGTTTGACCCAAGTTAAACAATTTAAAGGCAATGCTACCAAATACTAATTGAGTGTCTGTAATCAGTTTCTCTCAGCCAATCTTCAGTCATTTGTGTAAGTGCTGTGCATGTTGAATGTGCTTCCCTATAAGCTGAAAGTCTGTTGTCAATTTGTTTACAGTAAAATAGCATTGTATCTGGTCAAACACAATTTGTTCCAAAAGTTTACTATGGATTGATAAAATGATTGGTTGGCTATTTGAGTCAGTAAAGGGGGCTTTACTATTATTGGCAAGCAGAATTACTTTTGCTTCCCTCCAGGCCTGGGGGCATACACTTTCTAGTAGTCTTAGGTTGAAGAAATGGCAAATAGGAGTGGCAATATCGTCCTCTGTTATCCTCAGTCATTTCCCATCCAAGTTGTCAGACCCCAGTGGCTTGTCATTGTTGATAGACAACAATAAATGTTTCACTTCTTTCACACTTACTTTACGGAATTCAAATTACAATGCTTGTCTTTCATAATTTGATCAATTAAACTTGGATGTGTAATGTTAGCGATTGTTGTTGGTATGTCATGCCTAAGCTTGCTTATCTTGCCAATTAAGAAATCATGAAAGTAATTGGCAATATCAGTGGGTTTTGTGATGAGTGAGCCATCTGATTCAATGAATGATGGAGCTGAGTTTGCCATTTACTTAATTAATTAATTAAGCTTTTTACTTTCATTCTTTATGTCATTTATCTAGTTTAGTCCCATGATTTATCGTTTTGCAGTACGTTTGCCAATCGGTTGTGCAGCCAGACTTATTTGCCATTCCTTTTGCCTCATCCCTCTCAACCATAACATTTTTCAATTCCTCATCAATCCAAGGGGATTTATCCAACAATGCAGTTGAAGAAATAGAGTTATGAAAATATTTACTAAATGAACTAAAGTTAAAAAACAACAACATTTACACAAGAAAATGACATAACTATAATGTGGCTATATACCGTGGGTACCGGGTACCGAGTCAATGCGCAGGGGTACAGGTTATTCGAGGTAACTTGTAAAGTGGCTATGCATAGAACAGCATGTAAAAACAAACGGGAGTGTCAATGTAAATAGTCCGGGTGGCCATTTGATGAATTGTTCAGCAGTCCTATGGCTTGGGAGTACAAGCTGTTAAGGAGCCTTTTGGTTCTAGACTTGGCGCTCTGGTACCGCTTGCTGTGCGATAGCAGAAAGAACAGTCTATAGCTTCGGTGACTGGTGTTTTAAAAAAAGATTGTGCCTTCCTCTGACATCACTTACTATATTGGTCCTGGATGGCAGGAAGCCCTGCACCAGTGATGTACTGGGCAGTACACACTACCCTCTGTAGCGCCTTACAGTCAGATGCCGAGCAGTTGCCATATCAGGCGGTGATACAACTGGTTAGGATGCTCTCGATTTCTGTCATTTCTGTAGATGATTTAACCATGCATTGCTACAACTGTATCATCAAAGGTGTTATCTAAGTGAGTTTCAGAGATTGTCTGAAAATTAATGTCATCTGTTACTAGCAAAATTTGGGCTATTTTAAAAAAAATCTGGGATGCTTGATTGTTTCCATTGCTTTACTGGGAAGCTTAGCAGAAGAAGACATGCCTATGTTATTTATGTTAGTGCATGGTGATATGCATACCGTGGACTTCCTACTAGGGCAGTATACCTTTGGTTCATAGGCACGTTGTTACTGCATACAATAGCTGTAGGAGGCATAGGCATTCAGGGCAGTTAGGGGGACATAAATTAGCTTACTTACATAGTGTCTTCCAATGCCCTTAGGATAATGTACATTTGCTGAAGCATTATGGCTTCTCAGCGACACAATGGTCGGGATTATCTGAGCTGGGCATTGATAAACCATCTTACTGTAAAGTGGCCTATGTTTCTGCATCTTATATCAATGAAGGTAGTGAGTCAAGATGTCTGCTTAGTGCTCACAGTATTTTAAAATATTTTTTATTTAACCTTTATTTACCAGGCAAGTCAGTTAAGAACAAATTCTTATTTACAATGACGGCCTACCCCGGCCCTATGGGACTCCAAATCACTGCCAGTTGTGATACAGCCTGGAATCGAACCAGTCCCATAGGGCGGCGTACAATTGGCCCAGCGTTGTCCGGGTTAGGGTTTGTCCGGGGTAGGCCGTCACTGTAGGGAAGCCATAAAACCCAACAGAGCTCTCCAACCCCATTTCTGATGAGGAAGAAACTCTCTGCGTGAGGCATCCCAAATGGCACACTACTCCCTCTATAGTGTACTACTTTTGAAGAGGGGTCATAGAGCGCTGGTCAAATGTAGGGCACTATATAGAAGATAGGGTGCCATTTGAGATGCAAAATGTGACTCTTAATCAGAGAGTTGCTGTGCTCCTGACAGGTAGCTTAAGTACCCTCCATTAGGGCCCTAGTGTTGTCCCAAATGGTACCCTATTCCTTATATAGTGCACTACTTTTGACCAGGATTCTGATTTAAAGTTGTGCGCTA
>NC_092160.1:31362218-31374718 GCF_045791955.1 Oncorhynchus clarkii lewisi | reverse complement strand
GCATGTAGAGGTCTGTCATTTTCATCATAGGTATGCAAATGAATTACTTAAAAATCATACAATGTGATTTTCTGGATTTTTGTTTTAGTTTCCGTCTCTCACAGTTGAAGTGTACCTATGATACAAATGACAGACCTCTACATGCTTTGTAAGTAGGAAAACCTGTCAAATCGGCAGCGTATCAAATACTTGTTCTCCCCACTCTATGTATGTATGTATGTATGTATGTATGTATGTATGTATGTATGTATGCATGTATATGTATATGTATGTATATATTAATAGATATTTACCCCAAAATATATGGGGGATTGGAAATGATGCAGACAATTACATTGATGGAAGCAACGATCTCTCCGCAATGTTAAAGCTAATGCCCCTAGATTTTTTTTAACCACTTTTGTGAACTGGGGTGATCAATCATTGGTTCCAAATATTGGGGAAGATGCCAGAGCTGAGGATGATGTTAAAGAGTTTAAGTGTAGCCAATTTGGGGTCTCTATTTTTTATAATTTCATTTGGGGTAACATCAACACCACATGCCTTTTTGGGTTGGAGGGTTTTGTATTTCGTAGTTCTTTCAACGTAATAAGACACTCCAGTTGGTTCTAGTAGTCTTTAATAGCTGATTCTAAGATTTGTAATTGTTTATGTAAATGTTTTTGCTGTCTGTCCTTTGTTATAGAGACAAAAGATTGGAGAAGTGGTTTTCCGTACATCTCCATTTTAGATAGATAACTCTTTGTGTGGTTGTTTTTCCAATTTTCCCAGAAGTGGTTAGAGTCTATGGATTCTTCAATTACATTGAGCGGATTTCTGACGCGCTGTTCCGTCTTTTTCCGTAGTGTATTTCTGTATTGTTTTAGTGATTCACCATAGGGAAGACGTAGGCTCAAGTTTTCTGGGTCTCTATGTTTTTGGTTGGATAGGTTTTTTAATTTCTTTCATAGATTTTTGCTTTCTTCATCAAACCACTTGTTATTGTTTTTCATTTTCCTTGGTTGTCTGCTTGACATTTTTAGATTTGATAGGGAAGCTGAAAGGTCAAATATACTGTTCAGGCTTTCTACTGACAAGTTTACACCTTCACTATTACAGTGAAATGCAGTGGTGGAAAAAGTACCTAATGGTCATAATTTAGTAAAAGTAAAGATACCTTAATTAAAAATGAATCAAGTAAAATACTACTTGAGGAAAAGTCTAAAAGGGGCACAATCCAATACTCAGACATAGTGAGTCTGCCAGATCAGAGTGGGGATGTAATATTCCTGAGTGGCACACTACAGACCCTGGTTTGATCCCGGGCTGTATCACAACCGGCCGTGATCGGGAGTCCCATAGGGCGGCACACAATTGGCCAAGCATCGTCCGGGTTAGGGGAAGGTTTGGCCAGGGTAGGCCGTCATTGTAAATAAGAATTTGTTTTTAACTGACTTGCCTAGATAAATAAAGGTTAAAAATAAATCAAAATGACCAGGAATGTTCTCTTGATAAGTGTGTGAATTGGACCGTGTTTCTGTTCTGCTAAGCATTCACAATGTAATGAGTACTTTTGGGCGTCATGGAAAATGTATGGAGTATAAAGTAAATATTTTCTTGAGGAATGTAGTGGAGTAAAAGTTAAAGTTGTCAAAAATATAAATAGTAAAGTAAAGTACAGATACCACTAAATACTACTTAAGAAGTACTTTCAAGTATTTTTACTTAAGTACTTTACACCACTGATGAAATGTTTTGTCCAGGATGTTGTCTAAAAGGAATTTAATTTCTTGTTGCCTAATTGTTTTTTGGTAGGTTTCTACAATATTTCTATAGCATTTTTTAATATTGTGCAGTTCCTTTGGCTTTGATGCCTCATGATTGAGTATTTCTCTGTTCAGGTAGACTGTGATTTTGCTGTGATCTGATAGGGGTGTTAGTGGGCTGACTGTGAACGCTCTGAGAGACTCTGGGTTGAGGTCAGTGATAAAGTAATCTACAGTACTACTGCTAAGGGATGAGCTGTAGGTGTACCTGCCATAGGAGTGTCCTCAAAGCCTACCATTGACTATGTACAGACCCAGCGTGCAACAGAGCTGCAGGAGTTGTGACCTATGTTGTTGGTTGTTTTGTCGTAGTTGTGTCTAGGGGGTATATTTTGGAGGGAATAATGTCACCTCCAGGTAGGTGTTTGTCCCCCTGTGTGCTGAGGGTGTCGGGTTCTTGTCCAGTTCTGGCATTTAGGTCGCCACAGACTGGTACATGTCCCTGGTCCTGGAAATGGTAGATCTCCCCCTCTAGGATAGAGAATCTGTCATTGTTAAAGTATGGGAAATCTATTGGGGCGATATATGTTGCACACATGAGGAAATTTTTCTCTAATTTCCTTATTAATTTCTTGCCAGATGTAAAATGTTCCTGTTTTTACTAATTTAATAGACTGGGTTAGGTCTGCACTATGCCAAATTAGCATACCCCCTGAGTCTCTTCCCTGTTTCACACCTGGTAGTTTGGTGGATGGGACTACCAGCTCTCTGTAACCTAGTGGGTCCGTCTCCTCTATACCAGGTTTCTTGTAGGATGACAATGTCTGTATTTCCAATCTTTTTGAAGTCTTGGTTCCTGCTCTTTAGGCCAAAGGCAGATGACCTCATACCTTGTGTATTGCAGGATGAGATAGTAAAAGCTTTGTGTTCATTTGTGTCTAGTGTTGTTTTCAAAGGATGTAGGCCCAGATCATTACAGTGGGTGTGAGCAAAGCATGTTGAGCATCTAATACATACCTCTTAGGTTGCAGGATGGGGCTTGGGAAGGTGTATTGGTGGGGGTTGGGCCTGTTGCTCTGCTCATGGCCTGGGCATATGTCCTGCTGTCATGTTGAGGGGGGGGGGGGGGGGGGTCATGGGAGAGCAGAAGGGGCAAAGGTCTAATCTGGTGCGGCCTACAGTATATAGGGTGTGTGGGGGGGGGAGTCTTAGCTGGTTGTAGTGTGGCTGATGATGCTGTGGTCTGGGTGTAGGTCCTCTTGGCGTGGGATCTCTCAGTGCAGGTCTTGGATGGTGTCTCGCTGGTCTGGGCAGGGGGTCCGTTGCTCTGTTGCTCCAGTGTGAGGTGCTGGGGCTGCGGTTCAGGGTCCTTCAGGTCCTGGCAAAAGTTGTGATTGCTGCCTTGTATATGTGGACCTGGTTGGAAAGGCTGTTCAAATCCAGGGTGAGATGGTGGGCCAGGTACACATTAGGTTCTGAGGCACATTTCTGTGAAATGCTTGCGTTCACCCTCTTTATGGTGGCAAGTTGGATGTATTTTTGTGATTGCAAGGTGGAGATAACCAGTTGTGTGTTGGGGAAAGTGGAAGAAGCTTTTTCAATCAATCAATCAATCAAATGTTTTCATAAAGCCCTTCTTACATCAGCTGATGTCTCAAAGTGCTGTACAGAAACCCAGCCTAAAACCCCAAACAGCAAGCAATGCAGATGTAGAAGCACGGTGGCTAGGAAAAACTCCCTAGAAAGGCAGGAACCTAGGAAGAAACCTAGAGAGGAACCAGGCTATGAGGGGTGGCCAGTCCTCTTCTGGCTGTGCCGGGTGGAGATTATAACAGAACAAGGCCAAGATGTTCAAATGTTCATAGATGACCAGCAGGGTCAAATAATAATCACAGTGGTTGTAGAGGGTGCAACAGGTCAGCACCTCAGGAGTAAATGTCAGTTGACTTTTCATAGCCAATCATTCAGAGTATCTCTACCGCTCCGGCTGTCTCTAGAGAGTTGAAAACAGCAGGTCTGGGACAGGTAGCACGTCCGGTGAACAGGTCAGGGTTCCAATCACTCCCTTGAGTGCTGCGTCCACCCTTTCCTGCTGGGCCCTCAGGTCATTTGTGTCCGTGTTATTTATAATGTGGCTGGGGGACCCTAGTCTGTCCTCTGACAACGGTACCAAGACATGCCTAATGTTTGGGCACCAGAGTTTTGCCACTTTGTATTTGGATAACAGTTTATTCTCTTGATTGTATTTGCCATCTGAGTCAATGAGGAGCACAATTTCTGGCTTTTCTGTGTCCTCAGTGGATGTGTGGGGTTTGTCAGGAGAGCTATCGGGAGAGGTGGCAGGGGGGCTGTTAGGAGGGGGTGGGGTCCGTTGGGTTGGTGGGTCATTGTGGTGTTGAGGTTGTGGTCTGGTTCTGAGATGGGCTGTTCTGCTGGCTTCTCTGGGGGAGTGTCCTGCTCTCTGTCACACCTCAGCTTTCTCACCTCCTCCTTCACTGCTGTTAGCTGTGCCATGTGTTCCTCTCTCTCCTCCTTCACTGCTGTTAGCTGTGCCATGTGTTCCTCTCTCTCCTCCTTCACTGCTGTTAGCTGTGCCATGTGTCTCTCTCTCCTCCTTAAGTTCTCTCACCTCACTCCGTAGAGCATCCAGCTCTCACAAACAGCCGTCCATCTCCACCTTCTGCCCTCCGGGTCTTGTTGGGCGGTGTTGTTGTTCTGGTCTGTTTTGTGGGTTTGTTCTGTCTGCATTATGTGGACTAGCTCTCCGAGCTCTACCATGTCTCTCTCCAGCTCTGTGAATGTATCCCTCTCAATGATGGAGGAGCAGTGCAGTTGTGGGACCTGGGAATGTTCAGTGAAGAGGGGCTGACTCTCCTCTTGGGGCTGTTCATCTGCAGGGCAGTTTGAAGAGGTGTGATCAGACTCACTCAGGATGGGGGAGTCGTCACAGAGAGAGAGCGCGTTTCCTGCTGTGCTCTCTTTGACCCCGTAAATGTTCTGCTGGAACTGCATGAGGAGGCCCTGCACCATTACTGTTCCAGACGTGTACACGTTGACAGACGTTGTTTCAATTTCCTCAATGTCTAGTATTCTGAGTTTCCACCCTGGGCCAATACCCTCTCTCTTGAAATAAGGGTAGTGTGCTCTTACAGAATTGTGCCATGCCCGGAGATGGTCTGTGTGGAAAATGAAGTTGCTCTTTCAGACTACTCTTCCTCTCTGTTCAGAACTTAATGTAAAAAGTATACTGACTAACATGATGAATGGTTTGCGTAATAAACTGATTAAATCAATCCATCATCAGATGAAAGGAAACATATCATTAATCTGAATCATAATCCTAAACGCCTGCTTCGTTTCTGTGTTTTGTATTTATTAATGAAGTGACAGATTGATCTAAAGATGTCCTTTATTTCATCCCCTTCATTCTAACCAAACGGCAGATTATTTTTATATTCTCGATCTCCATTCCATTTCCTGTTGTGCACCACCCAAGTGTGTTTTCTTCAAACCTCCATGCCTCTCGCCCCGGTTTGCAGAGGTACAAACGATTCATGTAAATCATAATGAGAAATATGCCTAGTAGGGCTGTACGTGACCCCAATGGTTTCTGCATGGTAGAAGGGGAACCATTTGAGGAAATGCCATTAGCTAACGCAGCATGACAGCAGTTCGATACTGGCTATGGACCCTGGACAACAGCAATGCAATATATAGGGGAATAATGGGTTCCTGGTCAACAGTAGTACATTGTATAGGGGCTCTGGTCAACAGTAGTACACTATATAGGGGATATGGACTCTGGTCAACAGTAGTACACTATATAGGGTATATGGACTCTGGTCAACAGTAGTACACTATATAGGGGATATGGACTCTGGTCAACAGTAGTACATTATATAGGGGATATGGACTCTGGTCAACAGTAGTACACTATATAGGGGATATGGACTCTGGTCAACAGTAGTACACTATATAGGGGCTCTGGTCAACAGTAGTACACTATATAGGGAATATGGACTCTGGTCAACAGTAGTACACTACACTGAAATACCACAAAACCATCCACTGGTCTAAACCCACTATTCCTTCCCTCTATATACACTTTTGGTAGTTTTTCTTTGTCTCACTGCAAACTAAGTCAGTAAGTTGTGCTTATTGCTTTTGGTATTTGTGTATTAAGATGATGATTTCAGTTTCTTATTGTTAGATCATTTTTATGAGTCAAGGACGCATTTCATAAAGAGACGTACAGCATCTGACATAGAATGAGTATATATACTATACAACTGCTATGAAACATGAGTTTATATACCATACCACTCTTATGAAACATACAGTGGGGAGAACAAGTATTTGATACACTGCCGATTTTGCAGGTTTTCCCACTTACAAAGCATGTAGTCTGTAATCTTTATCATAGGTACACTTCAACTGTGAGAGACGGAATGTAAAACAAAAATCCAGAAAATTACATTGTATGATTTTTAAGTAATTAATTTGCATTTTACTGCATGACATAAGTATTTGATACATCAGAAAAGCAGAACTTAATATTTGGTACAGAAATCTTTGTTTGCAATTATAGAGATCATACGTTTCCTGTAGTTCTTGACCAGGTTTGCACACACTGCAGCAGGGATTTTGGCCCACTCCTCCATACAGACCTTCTCCAGATCCTTCAGATTTCAGGGCTGTCGCTGGGCAATACGGACTTTCAGCTCCCTCCAAAGATTTTCTATTGGGTTCAAGGCCACTCCAGGACCTTGAGGTGCTTCTTACAGAGCCACTCCTTAGTTGCCCTGGCTGTGTGTTTCGGGTCATTGTCATGCTGGAAGACCCAGCCACGACCCATCTTCAATGCTCTTACTGAGGGAAGGAGTTTGTTGGCCAAGATCTCGCGATGCATGACCCCATCCTCCCCTCAATATGGTGCAGTCGTCCTGTCCCCTTTGCAGAAAAGCATCCCCAAAGAATGATGTTTCCACCTCCATGCTTCACGGATGGGATGGTGTTCTTGGGGTTGTACACATCCTACTTCTTCCTCCAAACACGGCGAGTGGAGTTTAGACCAAAAAGCTCTATTTTTGTCTCATCAGACCACATGACCTTCTCCCATTCCTCCTCTGGATCATCCAGATGGTCATTGGTAAACTTCAGACGAGCCTGGACATGTGCTGGCTTGAGCAGGGGGACTGCAGGATTTTAATCCATGACGGCGTAGTGTGTTACTAATGGTTTTCTTTGAGACTGTGGTCCCAGCTCTCTTCAGGTGATTGATCAGGTCCTGTCGTGTAGTTCTGGGCTGAACCCTCACCTTCCTCGTGATCATTGATGCCCCATGAGGTGAGATCTTGCATAGAACCCCAGACCGAGGGTGATTGACCGTCATCTTGAACTTCTTCCATTTTCTAATAATTGCGCAGTTGTTGCCTTCTCACCAAGCTGCTTGCCTATTGTCCTGTAGCCCATCCCAGCCTTGTGTAGGTCTACAATTTTATCCCTGATGTCCTTACACAGCTCTCTAGTCTTGGCCATTGTGGAGAGGTTGGAGTCTGTTTGATTGAGTGTGTGGACAGGTGTCTTTTATACAGGTAACGAGTTCAAACAGGTGCAGTTAATACAGGTAATGAATGGAGAACAGGAGGGCTTCTAAAAAGAAAAAGAGAGGCAGAATTCTTAATGGTTGATAGGTGACTAAATACTTATGTCATGCAATAAAATGCAAATTAATTACTTACAGTTGAAGTTTACCTATGATAAAGATTACAGACCTCTACATGCTTTGTAAGTAGGAAAACCTGCAAAATCGTCAGTGTATCAAATACTTGTTCTCCCCACTGTATAAACTATACAACTGCTATGAAACATGACACTATATATACCATACAACTGCTATGAAACATGAGTGTATATACTATACCATTGTTATGAAACATGACACTATATATACCATACAACTGCTATGAAACATGAGTGTATATACTATACCATTGTTATGAAACATGACACTATATATACCATACAACTGCTATGAAACATGAGTACATATACTCTTTAGGCATATACAGTATAATAGGGATTATGACAATACAACAGTTTATTATTAAGCAATAAGGTACGAGGGGGTGTGGTATATGGCCAATATACCATGGCTAAGGGCTGCTCTTGTGCATGATGAAATGTGGAGTGGGCATATACCACAAGTCCCGAGTTGCCTTGTTGCTACCTACGTAATTAGAACAGTAATAATAAGTGCTTTGTCATACCTGTGGTATACGGTTTGATATACCACAGCTTTCAGACAATCAAGATTCAGGGCTCGAACCACCCAGTTTATAATAACATTTAAATAACAACAAAGATAGCCAGTAAAATGTTTTCTTAAAAGGCAAGTTCATCCAGCATTGACCCTCTAGACATACCTGTTGGTTATGTAACAGTTATTAGTTTTGACCTTCATTGGACAGAACTGGGGTCTTCATTACCTGACTGCTTGAAAGGCTTGGAGACGTTGGGTGCTAAAACACACACACACACACACACACACGCACACACACACACACACACACACACACAATCTCACACACACACAGACGTGGGCGCCAAAAGTTCCCTTACGATGCTCTTATCTCCGTTGCTCGGGCTAATGATGACTTGTGTAAATTGCGAGGCAATCTTGAGAGTCAAGCATCAGAGGCAAGTGCACCGCTGTGATTTAGAGAAGCGTGTGTGTTTGTGATTTATAGTAGTTTGAAGGAGAAGTGTTATTGCGTCTGCATTTGAAGTGGTGGTATGTACTTAAGCATGCAGAGAGTTTGATGAGATGTGTTGTTCTGACAGACGATTTCAGGGTCAGTGTGTGACTCGTTTCAGGATACTAGGCGTGTGTCGCGGGTCACTACTTCTGCCGCAAAAATGCGTTTTGCGGCAGAAATGCCTTCTGGAACATGTGAACTTTCATGTGCCTTAAAAACAAACAAACTTAAAAACAAACTACAATTGTTAAATTATGAGCCTAGTTGGTTTAGCCATGGAAAAAGACTGGAACCATCCCGATAGCCATGACTGGCTGAGATAATGGATTGGCTGAACATACCGAGAGATGAGTTTGGATTGGTCTGCCATGGAGCACACGTCTGTCTATAACATGAGCTACTCAGTATGTGTAGGTAATCCTTTCTAACATGGCATTTTTTGAAAGATATCACAAAGTACAACTGCAGAAGTGTCCACTTTCTGGAGGGGCGAGTTTTGAAATCAGTGGAATGTCCGGTGGAATTAAACTATGATAGCTCAGGAGATTCTGGCTTTTAATTGAAAATATGCAGAGGGAGTTGAAAAGAGCACTCACAGAAGGCTGTATAAAACACCTGTCTCCGGATTACATCTTCAAACTAAGGGTAACCATGGAATCCGTGACAGAAAGGGAGAAGTGTCCATCCATGTATACGGTAAAATAGTCTAGCTAGGCCTCCCGGGTGGCGCAGTGGTTAAGGGCGCTGTACTGCAGCGCCAGCTGTGCCATCAGAGTCCTGAGTTCGCGCCCAGGCTCTGTCGTAACCGGCCGCGACCGGGAGGTCCGTGGGGCGACGCACAATTGGCCTAGCGTCGCCCGGGTTAGGGAGGGCTTGGTCGGTGGGGGTGTCCTTGTCTCATCGCGCACCAGCGACTCCTGTGGCGGGCTGGGCGCAGTGTACGCTAACCAAGGTGGCCAGGTGCACGGTGTTTCCTCCGGCGCATTGGTGCGGCTGGCTTCCGGGTTGGATGTGCGCTGTGTTAAAGAAGCAGCGGCTTGGTTGGTTGTGTATCGGAGGACGCATGACTTTCAACCTTCGTCTCTCCCGAGCCCGTACGGGAGTTGTAGCGATGAGACAAGATAGTAGCTACTACAACAATTGGATACTACGAAATTGGGGAGAAAAAGGGGTAAAATTCAAAAAAAAATAAAAAATAAAATAAAATAAAATAAAAAATAGTCTAGCTAGCTACATTTTCCGATATTACACCTTTCTAACTTAGCCAGAAAGTCGTTTTCATTTTAAGCTAAAGTGCTCTTGGAACTACCCATCCCAGATCCAGGAGAATTGTCATCAACTACACTAATTAGCATAGCGCAGCGGTCAAAAAATATTACTAGAAAATATTCATATTCATAAAATCACAAGTGAAATATAGTGAAACCTTTTGTTAATCACCCTGTCATCTCAGATTTTGAAATTATGCTTTACAGCCAAAGCAAGACAAGCGTTTGTGTAAGTTTATCGTTAACCTAGCATAGCATTATGTCCAGCTAGCAGCAGGAAGCTTGGTCACGAAAATCAGAAAAGCAATCAAATTAACCGTTTACCTTTGATGATCTTCGAATGTTTTCACTGACGAGACTCCCAGTTAGACAGCAAATGTTCCTTTTGTTCCATAAAGATCATTTTTATACCCAAAATACCTTGTCACATTATGTTCAGAAATCCACCGGAAATGGCGGTCACGACAACGGCGGAAAAATATTAAAATTATATCCATAATAACGACAGAAACATGGCAAACGTTTTTTATAATCAATCCTCAAGGTGTTTTTCAAATATCTATTTGATAATATATCAACCGGGACAATAGGCTTTTCAGTAGGAGCGAGAGGAAAAATGACTACCTCTGTCTTTTACGCAAGAATCACTCTGAGCCCTCAGCTGGCCACTTACGCAATGTAGTCGTTTACACTCATTCTTCAACATGAAGGCGTGAAACTACGTCAAAATGCTGTAGACATCTTAGGGAATACGTAGAAAAGGGAATATGGTTGATATCCCTTTCCATGGCCAATAGGGGTGCATAGGAAGACAACGGTTTCAAAATAAGAGGCACTTCCTGATTGGATTTTCCTCAGGGTTTTGCCTGCAATATCAGTTCTGTTATACTCACAGACAATATTTTTGGAAACTTTAGAGTGTTTTCTATCCTAAGCTGTCAATTATATGCATATTCTAGCATCTGGTCCTGAGAAATAGGTGGTTTTCTTTGGGAACGTTATTTTTCCAAAAATAAAAATAGTGCCCCCTAGTTTCAAGAGGCTTTAATTAAAGTGTACTGTTAGCTATCTAGCTAATGTTCGCTGCCTGGCTTGCTAGCTAACGCATTATGTGCATGATCTGTGTAGTAAAATTATTTGTATCTCAGTGTCATTTGCATTTCTAGTTATAGCCTAATGTTAGCTAGCTAGCTAACATTGAACATGGTTGGTTAGCTACCTGCAGATTCATGCAGGGTGGTAACGTTATGAGTTGGGATTATGGTTAATTGTTTAACTAGCGAGCTACGTGTCTAAAAAAAACACTCCATTATACAAGTAACCATTTCAATAGAATATTCATGATGTCACTGTGACAACTGTCGATAGCCCATAGCTGGGAAATTCGCTCTGGCTATCTATTTGATTTCCGAGCACTCTCGTCTGAGTGTGCAAGAGAGCAGAATAACTGACATATATATGAATGCTCATATGAATATGGTTGGTGTCAGTAAACTATGGGGGAAAAAGCGGAATTAAATTGTTGCCAGCAGCACAGTTACAGTCAACAACGCTCTGGATGAAATGAAAACAGCCTAACCAGCTCTGCTAGGGCGAGTAAAATGGTCAGAGTGAGGTGTTCTCTCATTTGTGTCTGGAAGTAGCTAGCAAGCTTGCCAACATTAGCAAGTTAGTTTGCGTACTTGACTGCTGTTGTTAGGTCAGAACACTGTTGTTAGGTCGGATCAACCCTACTCCTGAGCCAGAGCGTCCAGAGTGCGCTCTGAGCGATCCGAGAGCGAAACACTCTGAATTTACTAACGGATAATCTGACAACGCTCTGAATTTACAAACTTCCAGAGAACACTTTGAGCGACCTCTGGCACTCCAGATTGAATCTACGAACACACCGTAGTTTAAACCAGCCTTTAGTCTTGAAAACTTTGGTTGTTAAGTACATGGCCTCACGTGAATCCTTAAATAGATGGGTGGGGCTAACACTTAAGAGTGTGTGAACAATGCTGAATGGAGGTATACAAAGGGGAGCAAAGATTTGCTCCATACCGTAAGACCGAAACTAGCCAGTCGGTCACATATGTGGTCAAACTGAAAAAAAGATGACACAGCGAAAAATAAATGTAGTGACTACAGATGTGCTGTCAGAGTGTGTGTCAGCAGTGTGTGTTGCCAGTATGTGTGTCGCCAGCGTGTGTGTGGCCAGTGTGTGTGGCCAGTGTGTGTGTGTTGCCAGCGTGTGTCGCGAGCGTGTGTGTTGCCAGTGTGTGTGTTGCCAGTGTCTGTGTCTCTAGTGTGTCTGTGTTGCCAGTCATAGCTGCTACATACCTGTGAGCCCACAGCGTCCCAGTGGCCCATTAGCATAGGCTCATTTAAACAGGAGCACTCCCTCATCTCTGGGCCATGGAGTAAAGGCAGGAACAGATGGCTTTGTAGGTATGTGTGTGTCTGTGTCTTGTGTGTACGTGCATGCATGCGTGTGTGTGTGTGAATTGTGTGTGTGTATGTGTACTGTACATCAAAATCAAATCATAAACAGGGGGTACCGGTACAGTGTAAATGTGCGGGGGCACCGGTTAGTCGAAGTAAATGAGGTAATATGTACATGTACTGTAGGTAGATTTATTAAAGTGACCACGCATAGATGATAACAAAAGAGAGTAGCAGCTGGGTAAAAGAAGAGGGGAGCGACAATGAAAAATATTCTGGGTAGCCATTTGATTGGATGTTCAGGA